>NW_004440426.1:362908-374389 GCF_000330505.1 Entamoeba invadens IP1
CGCTCGTCTTTTTGTTGGACCTTTTGGCCTTTCCTTGGACTTAGAATAAGACTAGAAATGAACTCATTGTCGCTCAGTAAATTTGGTGTTTTGAGTGGGACAAATGTGTTTGCGATAGGGGAGAACGACATCGGTGTTTTTGGAGTGACTGGGGTGAGTGGAGAAATTCCAGGCGACTGTGTTAATGAGTTATATTGTGAAATGTTCTGTGAAGAATTCAGTGATACATTTAAATCACTTTCAACTCCACTGGGACGGATGGGTTGTGGCTTTGCGCTAATTTGTGTCTCGAAGAGTGGTGGTTCTTCCACTGCAGTGATGATGGTTAAGTGTGGCAAATTGCTAAGCATCAATGGTTTCTTTATTGGAATGTTGAATGTGTAAAACAGTGAATCCAAGTGTCTCATAGTCACCGTGTTGCTTTGTTCGATCAACAGAATATTGAAAAATGGCAACACAAACGAGTGTGCGTTGTCCCCTATGATTTCCGTGGGGACATTTTTGTTATAGCGCGTCAGCGAAATGACAAAATTGGACCACAAGACTATTGTCGACAAGGGGGACTTCTTGTCGTCTCCAAAGATCGACACAAACTTGAGCGGAACTGATGAACGTAGATCACAGGTATCCCCACGTATCCCCTCAACACACTTCACTTGTGTTATTGACGCCATATTGTTCAATAAGTTGACTTTCCAGACTATCAGTCCCATTCTATTTTTGTAATGCAAAAAGGTCGATATCAAATCGTCATTTTTCGATAAAAGGCAAACTCCATACAAATTCGGAATTTCAGACGTCGGGTAGAACACGTTGTTTTGTTGGGGAAGTTCAAGATATAAAGCCAACATGGTGTCCAACGATGAGAAGACGTCTGTATCCCCTGCGTTAATTGGAGTTGTTATATCAAATTTAAACGTGTTTTCCTTCGGGTGGACGTAGTACGTTGGTGATATTTGATCCGTGAAAAACGTGAATTTCTTTGATTGTGGAATTTGTGTGAGTGGTGGGATGGGTTCTGTCGTCGAAAATATTTGGACGTTGAAATTTGGGTATTTGAATATCGAGATGTTAACTAAGGTGGGGAAGAATTGAAAGATGACAAGAAAATTCTTTATAAAGCACCATTGTACGCACGAGTTCAGACAACATGGGTCTATAGGAATACTTGCGAGTATACTAGCGTCAAAGTTGAATACCCATAAGACATGTGTTTGTTGTAACAACACGAGGAACTCTCCGTTCATTTCATAGACCTGCAAGTATTGAATTTCAAAGAAGCATTTCCGAAGCACGGAAGATGGAATATGGCACGTCGCCAATTTTTTGTTGTGATGCAAATTGCTTGGAATTGCTGTAATAAATGTCGAACTGTATTCAACTCCTATTTCTTCACTCTCATAGATGTTCACCACCTACATCATTACTCTTTGTTTTCAGTAATACCAATACCAATCAACAACAAACCCTTATCTCTTCAACTCTTAAATAGTCTTCTCCAGTCCATTGAGCTTTCCAGAGTCGACACCCATTACTGTCACTGATGAACTTCCCCGTTTTCTTGATTCTATTCATCATAATTCCATCAGTAGACAAGATGACACTCTCCTCTTTAATTTGTGCGACAATATTCCCATTGGGAAGAAAAGAAACCGACGGAAGGAAATTCGACTTCTCTTCTTCAAACACATTCTTCTGAATGTTTCTCACACGGTGGCACTCGTAATTTGCTTGTGAAAATTGAAACACGACGATCTTACCCTCCTTGTCTACAACGGCAAAGTATATCCCAACACCAACGTCGTACCAATCCACCTCCATATTAATAACATTGGTCGCTTGGATGATCGGCATGGAACTCCCCGGGACTAATCCACTCACAACCAACACGTTGTCTGATCTGATGTACATCATTCGACTCTCGTCCTTTGTTATTTGGAGTGTCTCCACATTGATCTCCTCGTTCTTTCGTGTTTGTCTGTTTTTGATCGCAAAGTACTTCGTTGTGTCCGACATCATGACAAAAGTGCTGTCCTCAAAGCCGACTAAGAGGTCGTAGTCAAACGGAAATATTTGGACCAAATGCTTCGTGAACTGGACTCGACTTTGAAGGGTCGCGTAAAGTCCTTGGTCTTTGAACGTAATAGAAAATTTGTAGACGCTGTTGTAATCCTTCTTGTTACCATTAATTGAGTACATCTGACTAACGAGGAGAACAAACGACCAAATAAAAAGTGTTCGACTCCTTAGCGAAACACCCGCACGACAAATTGATGTTATCAATGTGATGAAGAAGAGGGGGCGAAACAATAAAAGTGTCACCGATGGTCACGTCAACTAGAGCTAAGTGAGTTTCTGTGACAATTATTAGAACCTCGATCCGGTCTAAATTCGGCTTCATAAAGTGGCCATGGACTAATTGAGTGTTTTTCGAAGAAAGATTGCCGACGGGGTGCTCTTTAACGTCGTCGAGAAACATTGAGTACGAAGGGTGATACATCGCTCCCTTCTTTGTTTCTTTTCCAGTTTATATAGCTCAAAGTATTACAAATTAACTATTCAAAGTGGAGTAACCAGAAACTATAATTAATAGATTATTTACTATAAATTATAAATATGAAGGAAACTCTGGATGCGGTGTTCGAGCGCATCGATGTGGCGCAGTTTTTTCCACTTCTCCGGGATATTCTGATCGCCTAGAAAGCTTCCAATGACTGTCCCTGCAACCGCGGAATTGGTATCTGCGTCACCGGCTTCCATTGTTATTTCAGTTATAATTTGTTCGAAGATAGTACCTATTTCGACACCTTCTTTCACACAAGCGGAGTACTTCCTTAGTGCCCATATTGCACATCCCAGTGTTTTATATACAAATCCAATGCAGTTACACAAGTCGAGTTCTTCCAACTTGTTTGCATGAGTGTATGTATCGAATTGCTCGATATTAGACTCAAGAGTTAGAACCTCCTTTCCTTTCAATAAAGCGTATTCTAGAATATCATCCGGACTCTTCTCGGCCTTCAAACTTTCAGCAATTATAGTGCAAATGACTAAACAAGATGCAACACACCGCTCATCATAGTGTGTAGTCCGACATATGACTGCACTGTTTTCTTTCACGCGTTCTTCTTCCCAAAAATGAACTGCGCCGAGTATACCAATTTTCATGATACACCCATTTGATGCTTGACTCTTATTACTCTCTTCCCACATCTTCTTGGAGACTTGTACAGGGTCTTTGACCCATCCAGGAGTTCTCACGACTTTACCAAAGTACTTTCCAACACCCATTGCACCCAAATCACCAAATTCAGAGAACCCAAATTCAATCCAATGGCGCAACCTCAACGCATAGTCCTCGACTATGACATCTCCATTGTTGAAGATCACTCCATCAAGTAATAAAAGCATATTGTCAGTGTCGTCTGTCCAGTCACTGCAAACCCAATTGTCGTCCATCCATACAGATCTATGCGAGTCTCTCAAGTAATTCGCGTAATCAATTGTGTTGTTGTATTTCCAAAAGGCCTGCTTCTTATTCAGAAATTCAGTAGCCAAGCCAACTGCATCACCGACAGCCTGACCAATTATAAGACCTCTAATTTTACTTACAAGTTCGGGTTTGTTATACTTCTCGGGGAGTGCGACAGCTTTGAAATTAATTGGTTCTACTGGGAGATAGAACGGAGAATCGGGACATCGAGTCGGTCCTTCTTTTGCTACTATCTGAAGAGCGTTTTCGGGCGTCGTGTAACACAATTTGTGAGGACATTCTGCAGTTATGATTGACTCAATCTCTTTGATGTAATATCGGAACTGCTCTTCCTCGTTATGAAATGATCGAGATTTTGGTGCTGCTCCTGTGGGAGCAGATTCCGTTGAAGGTTCAAAATAACTTGTTGTGTTACCCATTGATTTCTTAACTTCTAAGTTCTTGTTCCTCTTTGATATGATGTTTGGTGGTCTGTTTCGTAAAACTATTAATATAGTATTATTTTATTAGAATTGAAATCACTGACAAAATGTTTTGTTCAACATTTAGAAAAAAGATTATTCGAGTAATTATATTTTATTAGTTATAATACTAGTATAAGTTAATTCTTTTTATTGATATATTTTGAAACAAAAGTTAATTTAAAAAAGTAAAGTCAATTAATAAACTGTTTTAAACAGTTGTATGTTTTTTATAAATTATAAATGTATGTTTTCGGGAAATCTTTCAACTTATTTTTTGGTTTTTTAAATTTCTTGAATCCCGTTTTAATACAAAAAAATCTGCTCGTTTTAAAAAAATAAACAAAGAATAACTCTAGTATATTATAATAAAAATAATCAATTAAATGTAGTGGTATTAACTTTTATATAGTTTGTTGACTCCATAAAATTAATTTAATCAATTGAACTGCATTTTGTTTTGTCGTAATATTTTTTTTATCAAAATATGCAAAAATAGAAATAGTACACTAATACTATTTTACATGATAATTTAATTATAAAATATAAAAAATGTTTTGGTAAAAATAGAGCGGAATGGATTACAAAAATGATTGGATTATTAAAAACGTCCCGTTAAGCAGTGGTTTAGTTCTTTTTTTAAAGGACGTGTGATGAAGGGTTGATACTTTTTAGTGTTCGAAAATATCATTAGTCTTAATATCATTCGAGTTTTGAATAGGATTTCTAAGTTGTAAATTGATTTTAGATAACTCTTTACAAGAATCTTTTTCATCATCTTCATCATCTTTGTTCATTTGACAACAAAAGTCAAATGAACATATTTCACAACAATCCCCTCCACAAAATGCGTCTAACACTTTTAAAAGCCACCTCATTATCTGAATACAGTTCTTTTTAGTGAATCGTATTTGAATGGATTAAGTCGATGTATTATTCCTCATTTCTTCATCGATTATAGTTTATCTTAATTTTTAACTTGGTTTTTAATAAAAGAACGATTCAAGTTAATTTATAGATATTTCAAACTCATTTTTTATAATTATTTTAAAATGTTTTTGAATACCACTACTCACACATTTTCAGTCTAAACTTCATCTAAGTTGTTTTTAATTCATATATGTTCAATCTCCATTTTATTTGTTTATTCAAATAAAGTTAGCATTTAAACACATTTTAATCATGTTGTATATTTATATAAACTTAATAATCAATACATGAAAGTCTATTATATTTATGAATATATTTATGAAATTCAACATGTATTCTGTAATATTTTATAATTTAATAAATTTCTAAGTTTAAATTATTTTAAAAGTTTTCTGTTTGAATTTAGTTTAAAAATAATGATAATTAAAACCTTTTTGATACATTTATTGATCCATTTGATACTAAAAATGTTTGCACACTCAATCACGATTAGTTTAAAATAAATATCATTGAAATACAATTTAAATAAATTTTATGTTTAAAAAAAACAATAAATAAATTAATTTTTAAGATTATTCCAAAAGGTATATAAGATAAGGTTTGTTAACAAAAATTAACAACAATAATCAGTGATTATGAACATTATATCAACACACGAAAAACTATCAAATTAATAATGTTTAGTTCAAATCAGTTGATGAATAAAAACTGTTTCTTTTATTGTTTTATAAAATTAATAAATAAAACGATACATCTAAACTTATGCAAGGAATTTTAATAATGTCAATTAATTTGTCTGATTGTTAGACAAAAAAATGTTTAAAATGGTTGAGTATATTGCTTAATAAGTGAACCAAATATACATTCTAAGATTATCTTTAGTCTACAAATACTTTAATTGTAAACAGTTAAACGCGATTATCAAAATGATTTTTAATGAACAATATGGTATAACTATTTTAAAATAAGTAATCAAACTGAGAAATAAACACTATTATTGATAAAAATATGATATACTGGCTTGGGTTTGTAACCATCCACATGCTTGGAACAAATCGAATCAATGTAACAACTTTACATGTATTGATTCGTAATTAATATTCATGTATAAAATATATGCGAACTAAAGATTACAAATATGAATACATTTTATTAAATTATAAAAACACAACTCAAATAACAACTCAAAAAATGGGTTTATAAAAAATTAATTTGTTTACTGTTACAACACAACAATAAACCACCAGCATCTACAAATATGATGTGTTTGATATATTCCAAAGTACACATTTCAGTCGAAGAAATATCTTTTCATGTTTGGCAAATGATCCATAGATATATCAGCCTTTGTTCTTGTTGGTGTGAAGTAATCCATCTCCAACACATCACACAAGTTGTCTGGGAGAACGATCGACTCAATTTGAGTATTACTGTTCTCCGCTTTATTAAATATAAGAGAAAGGCGCTGTTCCTTATATACAGGACGGTGGAGGGGAATCGGATATATCAAGCCATCCATATATTCGTCGAACGAGTAATTCGTCCAATTGAGCATTTGACTTACTTCAGAAAGTGTTTCGTCAGTCATGTCCATTTGTTGCAATTCCTTAAACCGTTTGTTTGTTTCACTCTCTTCGACTTTTTCTTGTGTTAGGACAGGAACAATAAGTCCATTTTTAACAACAACCTGAGGAGATGTGTGGACTTCTTCCATTTTCTTTATTTGAATTTGATAGTTTTTTCTCTTTTTAACTAAAACTCTTGAAGGGAATTGCACCTTCGTTTTCTTTATATTATTATAATATTTAGTTGTTATAATAATTTATTTATAGTTCGAATATATATTAATAACAATTAACTATTTATTTATTAAAGCAAAAATAATATTTATATTATAATTATTTTTGCAGAAAGATAAGTTCAATAGGGGCTTAGGAATAAAATCCCATAATATGAAAACATAAAAATATAAATAAATAAGAATATCATTAAATGAAGAACTAGACCGTACGACTAGGATCATTCTTAGAGTATGTCACTTTCTATTAAACAAATAGAATTCACAAAATAGGATGAAGACTTTCATTACTTCAGTGCCAAAGGGAGATACGCAGCAATGCACGATGAACTGCTTGTTGAGGGGTCGAGTGCGTGCACAACACTCTGAGATGAGAGGCACTGAAGTCTGTCTGACTATTTTATGTAATTTTGAAATAGTTTTATTTTAATTAATTTTTACTATTATAATGGCTTTGTTAATTTATGATTGTATACAGTATGACAAGTTTGACTTAAACGACAAGTTTGGGTTAAATGGTAAAAATTATAGTTAAATTATAATATTTTTTGAACTATAACCTGAACTAATTAATTGCTTTTTTATAATCAAGTTGATATAAATAATTTAATAATTAAAAGCAAGTCAAAAACCCAAACGATTATATAAAGAATAAGAAAGCTATAAACCAGTAAAGATTACTATAAACTATCACACGATCATCATTATCAACATTTTAATATATTAGCAAACAACGTAAAGTACAATTAAAATTTATTTGATTGTATAACCATAACATTTCAAATTCAAGTCAATTATAAATACAGTCTGATTTCCCAGAATGTGTATTCAACGTTCTTGTTGTTCTCTATTAAACGAACATTAATTAAGAACAAACCGAAAAACATAGGCCCACTCTTTATTAAGTGGGTATAAGTTTCACTTGCCATAATCAAGCGGAGGTTCTTAAAATCCCACTCTTGGGAGGTTTGGCAATATTTCCTTTCGTTGAATTCGTTTTTATTGATATTATTTGGTTTATAGTTAAAAACAGTATTTACCCATCACGATAGGAAATACTGCTAATTTATTGTATTTACAATAAAAATAAAGTAACACAAACGTTTCCGAATGAGGCGGTGTATGTTTTGACATGTTTAAATACAACGAGACAAACACATTGGGACATACAAAACAATACTTAAAACGTGTTTTGGTTTTATTTATAAGATTCAACTGTAACATAAAACAATAGAATTAATAATAATTTAAATATTATTCTATTTAACCATTTAATTATTTTCTAGTTTAACCCACTGTTTACTATTGTTAATAGTTTTTAAACCATTAACGTGAACCATTTAAGTCAAACTATTCCATTTAAGGCAAACTTGTCTAACTGAATATTGTAATTAATAATAATAATAAGTTAAAAAACAATTAACGCTAATTTCGTTGTTTGAATATTTAATAAGTCACTGAAAAAACACTTAAAAAATGGAAGATCTTAACAACGAGACTTATGTCAATCAGTTTAGGCGACTTGCATTAAAATTTTTGATTGGACTAATTGTTATGATTGTTTTAGTTGTTTGCATAACCTCTTCTATTTTTTTAAGAGCTTTTTTGCACAGAGATACTCAAGTTGAACAACTAACACAATCATCTCTTCAATCACTAATTTAAGAATCTGTTATTTGTGTTAATTTATTTGATGTAATTTAATTTTTCAAACAAAAATAATACAAAAAAGTAATGAATTAATTGATACTTTTGATATAAAAATAGTAAAATACTCTTTGAAGGTCAAAGAAGATTTTTAAACATTAAAAAGTGTTGTTCTACAACACATTAAAAGCTAATAGTCTATCCGTTGTGAATGATTGATTACCGACAAAGACGAGACCCCCTTTTGATGTGTGGTCCTCGTAATTGGTGTTGAACGAGTAGTCAATTGAACTCGAGTTATCAACAACATCAATGAAGTAACCGGAGTACACTCCAACAACACATGCCGAATTTCTTGATCCTGAGACGCAAAGACTTTTCGTGTGTTTATTGACCTCAATAGGGAAAAAGCGAGTTGGTGGGATTTTATATGGATTTTTGAGTGTGAACATAAAGTGGTTTTCGTCTCCTTTGACGTAGACAAAACCCTCCTTTTTCTCTTTTGGTATTTTCTTCGAGTGCCACGATCCGAAAATGGACTTTCCAGACATCACGATAATCATCACGTTCTTCGACCCACAAACATTCTCGTTGAACCCTTTCGAGTCGAAAAAGTGCTTTGATGAGTCGTAAATCAACTCCATGCTATTGGCGCAAGTCCAATCTTTTAAAATTTGCTCATACCTACGAAGACTTGGTATGTCAAAATTATTACACGTCTTCAATGCAATGGCGGGCGACTTCGACTCGGAGAAATGTGGTTCATCAATGCTTGACTCTTGTCTGCTTACCCTCTTCACTTTTTTTGAAAGGCAAGAAGAAGACCTTTCCACACACAGGCTTGGGGTTGAACACTCAATGTTCTTCGAGTTGGACTCAGAAGGGTAGTAGACGTGGCTTGTGGCTTGTTTTTGCTCAGAAGAACTTTTTGTGTTTTCGTCTGAGGTGTCCGGGGTGAACTGAATCATGGAGCTTGTCGAGCGCAGCATTGGGAAAAAGTCGCGGTCGCGTTTCTGCTTGAACTGGGCTTTGTCGTTGTTGATAACTTGAAGAACAGAACTGTTCATGAGACGGATGGTGCCGTAATTGTTCAGCGTCGTGACTTGCATATGACCTTCAAAATTCGAATTTATTTTTCAGGTTAGGCGCATTTTTTTATGGCAGATATTTTCTTGTGTCGTTTGGCAGAAATCTGCCACTTTGCATCTTCTCAAAAGTGCCTTTGTATGCTATTTCACGTTTAAAAAATGTACTTCTGGGACAAAGCAATTTCATGGTATTGGTCTTTATAATTCTACTTTACAACGTTAATTAAACAATATTGTATTAGCAATGGGTATGCAAATGAAAGAAATGCTGCGTTGAAACGAAGAAAGAAGAACGTGATGAGGTTTCGATGAGAAAAACACTAGTTGAAAGGATTTTTCAATAAATCCATTAAGCCCTTATTTGCCCGAGAAACACATTCTATTGGTCGAATTATTTATTTTCAATAATTCGTAAGGCACATATATCGTTGTTGATTGGGCCCATTTTTTGCCTATTTTACAAACAAAAAAGTACGCACTACAATTAATGGCGGTATTTCCCGATAAAATTATCAAATTTGAGTATTAATGTTTCTTATCTAAAAAAAAAAATATTCACAATTAAAATATCGAGTTTGACTTATGACATTTTTCAAAAAATAAAAAGTTCATAGAAAAAAACCCTAATGGAAAATCTAGAAGGTTTTTCTATTTAGACTATCTAATTATTAAACCTGATTTGTAGCTTTACATTTTGTTCAGTTTTTTACTTATTCTTGAAATAAAACACAGTTCTTTAATTCATGTTTCCCAAAACCTCGAATGAGAAACACTCCAAAAATAATAGTATATTTTTTAAATTATAATTAAATTGTTTATTTTACTATTCCAATGGCTCGACTTGTGTCTAAAGTTTAATTCCTCTTGCATTATTCCTGAAAATTTTCTGAAATAATGTAATAATGGAATAATAATAAAAAAACTTAACACACACAACATCCCTCTTCCAATTTTTTTTTGTTTCCTAAAAAATAGTGGTAAGTATTTATTAATTTTTAGTATAACATTTTTCTTTCCATTGTTACAATGTTAGAATTTTTGTTTTCAATCATCAAAAAGTTATTCATTCTATCTTGATGGGTTGAACATTGAATTCAATCATTGAATCGAAATGATGATATAATAAATTGAAAAATTTGTATTATGCAATTTTTAAATTGTTACAAATTTTAAACACATTGTGATAAGTGCACAAAAAGAAAAAACAATAAGTTATGAATAAAAACAAATAGATGGTCATGAATTGAATTGGGAAATAGTTGTTACGACACTTTGTATGCTCAATCTGTTCGAAGGGTTTTGATTCCACATTTTCACAATAAGCTCATACTCCTTGTTGTCGAGGTTGGGTGTTTGTTTGAGTCTGTTACTGTTATTCACAAAGTCTGCGATTTCCCATGGAAATTTGAATTGAGGCGGTTGATAAGCCAAGCTCCAAGAGAGGCACTCATACAGCGTAACACCAAAAGAAAATATGTCTGCCTCTTTCTTGTATTTCTCCTGGTTTAGGATTTCTGGTGCCATGTAAATGGGTGTTCCGATGCCCTTTGTGAATGTCATGTTGGTCATCAGCATGTTGACGTTTCGCGCACTCCCAAAGTCGGTCAGCTTCCCAAAGATGCTGTCGTTCCAGTCCATCGACACAACAAGGATGTTGTCTGGCTTGATGTCTCTGTGTAAGATCCCGTTTCTGTGGAGGTATTGGATGCCACGTGCTGCGTCTGTTCCAATTTTGACGCGTGTTCTTTTCTCGACGTTGCATTGATTTGTCTTCTTGATCAAATCCATCAAACTGCCGTGTTTTGCAAATTCAGTCACAATACATATCTTGTGCGATACAAATACAGCACCATAGAAGTGGACGATGTGCTCGCTTCTGAACTTGTCCAGCATCTGCACCTCCTTCTCAAACTCGTCAATCTCACTCTCAAGTATCACATGGCTTTCTGTCTGTTTCAACTTCTTGATCGCAACTTTGTTACCTCTGAATGTCCCAATAAAGACAACACCAAATGAGCCTTCACCAATCTGCTTCTCTTCTTCAAGAAAGTTGGATCAAGACGC
>NW_004440426.1:374489-405472 GCF_000330505.1 Entamoeba invadens IP1
CCACCATGAAGACTCACAAATTTCACGTTCGATCGTTCCATATTAAAAGTTGTTACCTTTGCCTCTAATGATTTCATTGCAGACCGTTCGACAAAATACTGGACAGACAAAACGATGATGACCAATGCAACAACTAGTATGATGACAAAAATAAGTGATGAAATAAAGAAAACCCACCACACCGCCTTTAAGTAGCAATATTCACCACTTTCTGATGCCTCATGCCAGAATGTACACTTTGTGCATTTCGACTTTTTCACTTCAACACAATTCTTCACCATTACCACGTCAACACAGGAAGTTTCATGAAGTATTTGACTGTCATCACATGACGTGCAAACAGTCTCAGAAACACAACTCGCACACCCAACACACTTCTTGCACTGATTTGTTTTGAATGTGAAATAACCATCAACACACTTTGCACACCCATTTTTAGTCACTTCAACACCACACCCAACAATATTGCTTCGCGACTCACACTCATTGTCAGACGTCAAAAAGTTGGTTGAGTTGCATGTCAGGCATATCTCTTTTGTGTTACATGTCGCACACTTCACATCACACTTGTTGCAATCTGTCCCATTTCTGTAATACCCATCTCTGCATTCTACACACCCACGTGTGATTGCTGAAATCTTGTTGCACACTTCAAGCAGTTCTTCATTTGTCACACACGCGTTGTTGCTCAAAAAGTACCCATCTTTACATGCAGTGCACTTTGTACTCTCTCCAAAACAACTCGAGCAATTTCCTCCACAGTCATCACAAATACCACTCTCGGCATTCAAAAATTTCCCGTCAATACATCGATAACACCCAAGTGATCCACTGATCGAGCAATTTGATTGTGTGGTTATACATTTATTGTTAACAATATCAACAATATATTTTTGTTCACATTCAATACACATTCCATTTTCAATTGTGATACATTTGTCAATTATTTGAGAGCACTTTCCATTCTCTTCTTCAATTTCATTTTTATTGCATTTCTTTTGTTTACAATTATTGTTTTCGATGTAATTTTCTATTACACATTTTTCTATGTGTTTTTTGGTGCAAATTACACTCTTTTGATATTTTAAATAACATGATTTACATTCTCCATCCTCATTATAATAACCAAAGTTGCATGAAATGACACTTTTTGTACTAACTATTGCTTCACTTTCATTTTTCTTAAAGCACTTTCCTTTTTTTAGTATATTTCCATACTCACATATTTCACACACTTCTAAATTTCTGCTCTTTTTAATACAAAAATCAATTGGTTTTTCACATATATTATTAGTGTTCATAACATAACCATTTTTACATTTTACACAAAAATTGTTACCTTTTAATTGGCAATTCGAATCTTCAACACATTTTCCATTTTCGTTAATATATTTTTTGATACACTTTTTGCAAACAGACCCATCTTTTGAGCTTTCACAAACTTCACAATATTTATCATAACAATTTGCACATTGTTTATTAACACTTACTCCACCAATTGTACAATCATTTTGAAATATACAAGAAAAAACATTATTTTTAAAAGTCCCCATCTTACACTTGATTTCACCCATTTGTATAAAAACATTGGAGGCAATTAATACCGATTTAGTCGAAGAAGTAATTGAAATTTCAAAATCTTTTTTGGATATCACGTTCAATACCAAACTATTAACTTGAACTAATGAAATCTTTGTATTTCCAATTATCAAAGTGTTTTCTTCATAAGATTTTTTTCCTTTGTGTTTTATTTTCATGGTTTCTTCTTGTGTGAAATTATCAGTATTTATAAGTATGTTCAGTGTTTTTATAGTTCCAATAGGAGTAATATAACAGTTATTATCTTCGCAAGGGCAGTAATTTTCATAATAATTATTGTTTCCATTATTTTTACTTTCGTTCAAATGACAGAATATTAAATTCGATTCACCATACCTTAATAATCTGCCATTTTGTAACAGTTTTAAACCATTTGGAATAGAATCATATTTGATCCCAATTGGACTGTATGCTATGTCACAGTCTAAGTTACAAGAAACAACATTTGTTGTCATTTGAAAGTAATTTGTAAAGAAAACAGGTAGATCCACAATTGACCGATCCAATGGAATTACAATACACTTTGACTTAATTGTTATATTAGATGAAGTTATTATACTCATTTTATCCATTTCAATTATCCCTTCTTCACAGAGGATATTTTTTGTTTTTAAATTGTTTCTAACTACATCACTTTTAATCACTATTTTTCCATTATTCGTTATAGAGATTATTGCACTGGATTCAAGAGTTGCATTCTCGCTCATACTAAATACTCCATCCGATACGGTCATATTTTTTGATATGAATGAAAAAGAATTATTTGTCATTTTCATTGAACTTTTATTTGTAATTTTCACAGAACAATCAAATTTGGTTTTTGCGTTGTCCATTATTAGATAATTAGAGTTTAGTTCAACTGCTATATATCCTCTAAATTCGCTTATTGTATTTCTTTTGAACACAACATTTGATGAAACTGATATCTCAAACGTGATTATCGACAAAAAGTAAGAATTGTCTTTAAACACGATAAAACTGGAAATTACAGCAAAATTTGATGTCATTTTTAATGAAGCGGAACCAATAATTGTTAATTTACTCTGCACAGCTATTAATACTTCATTAACTAAACAAACATCAGAAAAAACAAGTTTGGTCTTTTCAAGTGTTCCCGAAGGACATACAGAAAAAGTTGATTTAACAAATATCATTATTATTAAAAGATTCATCATTGTATATCTTTTAGATGTTGATTTATCAGTTTTAATTATTACAGAAGTGAACATGTTAATATTTCTTTGTTTAAATTGCTTTATAACATAATGATTGGTGCTTTTGATTAAAACTTTATATAAAACATATTATTATTTTGTTTCATTTCTTTTTATACAGAAAGGTAACTTTTTTTTCATATTTGTCTTGTTACATTAAAAATAAATAAATTATAGAATCAGTCTTTAAACGTTATCTAGTGAACAAAAAATAGCTTTAATTTGATGTAAACATCGGGCATTAGGTATGATGTAGAAAATATTTGAAACAATTGAGATAGCTTTTGGGATGGCTTCCCGAAATATTCCTTTTTAATAGTTCAAAAGGTACTAAATAACGTTTAAAGAATGAATGTATAATGTAAATATAATCTATAATAAAATAAAAAAACAATAACATTCATCACAAAAAGTGTGTTTTATTTTTATTTTTCACTTTCACAACCTAAAGCTATTTAAAAATATAAATAAAAATAAGCATAATTGTCCAAATTATTATATAATACCTTTTTACCATATAATATTTTTGAACTCAAATTGATTATCATTCAGTTTTATTTGAATTAAAATAAAATAAAATTTTAGGGGCAGGCTTTTCCCACCCTCATACCATCTTTTTTTAAAACAATTAAAAATGTGATATATAACAATTTCAACAATTTATATTTTTTAAAATTGTGATTTATACTTATTAACAATTCAATTTATCAGTACATTTTTACTTTGATTTTATACAATTTTTATTTTTGTATAAACTGAAAAATAACATATACCTTATGAAATGCAACAAATGAAATCAATTATAATAGACCAAAGGCTAAGTGATATGAATTATTTCTTTAATAATAAACTATAAACTAAGAATTAATAATAATAATATATAACAATATTTTATGTAAAATAGTAAGTCATACTGTTTGTGATCAAAACTCAGCTAATAAAACGCCGAAAAATCAAATAAAAATAATTCAAAATCAATTTATCTAAAAATAAATAAATACGTATTGGTTCTAAAATATATAAAATAAACACATATTTTAAAAATCCACGTATTGTTTATTTTTTCAATTTTATAGATAATTTAAAGAAAGCATAAATACTTTTTATTCACAATTAAATACAATGTCGTTTTCATCATCTCGACGTTCTCCGAGAAATAGTCAGAGTAGAATTGTAGAAACCGAAATCGAACGATTAAATCAGAGAACACAAGAAGCTATCCAACAACCCATTCAACAGCATTCTGAACATCAAAGATTTTTCTTTGAGTACATGGTAGATACACATGGAGGGTTTGACTCGTTGTTCAGATTTTTGGGTTTGAATCCTTTAGTATTTCTCGCTATCAGACCAGTCGTTAGTGATATCTATACTGTAAGAAGAGGAAGGAAAAGTTTTTCTACAATCCAGATGACAGATTGTTGTTGCTTTATCTATTTTTTCGTTACAACAAAATTGTACTAATTAGAAATCTTTGCATTCATTATATAAAAACAAACGAACAAATTGTTAGGGAAGTGAATGAAAGTGCTAAGCTGTTTAAAGTTGTCATGAAAGATTCGTTTATCATATTTAATAATGAAAATTTACAAGGAACAAATGTAAGTGCTATTGTTGATTGTACAATAACACCAACAAACGCTCCAAGTGGAAGTTTTTCTTCTAAGATGTCGTTCTACAGTGGTAAGTACAAGACGTATTGTATTAAAATTGAAGTTGTTGTTAACTCTGTTACTGGGACTGCATGTTTTGTTTCAGAAGGAGAACCAGGTGCTTCTCATGACATGAGATTGTTAAAAAACTTCTGATGATATTAACACCATGCTCAATGGTACTAAACTCATTGGCGACAAAGGTTATAAAGGAATTCAGTCTCTTATCCCCAATGGTTTTGTTCCAACAGAGTCTCCACTTTTGGAAAACAGATGTCTGGTTGAACGTTACTTTGGACGTCTCAAAACTGTTTATGCATTTGCCAGAGAGAAATACAACAAAGATACTGTAATATACGACGATCTAATAACTTTATGTTGTTGTTTCTGTAAAGTGGATATTGGAATCAACCCGCTTATCAACGTAGATCAGACAAATTATATAAATATTTTAGCAATTTTTGTGAATAAAATTGATGAAAGAAGAAAAAAGCACAGAGACAGCAACAGAGTTTATCGAAGAAGACAACAAGCTCAAATTTTTGCATCAGAAAAAGCAGAAAATCGGTCTCATTTATTTGAAGATGATCGTTATGATGGAGTAACAATATATACACCAGGTCAACTTGATGGTGATGAGACCCGGACGGAACCTTAACAATAAATGAACTGTTTTTGTTATTACAATTCGAATAATTTACTTAAAATAACAGGAATATTAAATGATCATAGGGTTATCATATTAAATTAAATAGATATCTAATTAATTGTTACAAAGTAAATAAGATCTAATCGTCTTAAGAAAAAACAAAACACAAACAAAATAAAAAGATTAAACTTAAAATAACAAAACAATTGAATATAAACCAGATATAATTTATGTTTTTGGAAATGAACTAATAGAATACTACTTATATTCGGGATATAACATTAATTTACAATCATTATTTATTCATTTTATTTAAATCTAGTCGATATGTTTGTTGCATTTAATATAAAGTTTTGATATTTAAGATATCTATTACTACATAAATAATGTTGAATATATTATATTAGCCTTTGGTCAAATAAATTGAAATTCAATTCCATAACAAATTTTAGTTGAACTACTACATATCATAAGTTCAATCGTCTATATTTTTTAAAGGACAATTTTGTTTATTGTGACCCACTTTTTTACAAACACTACATGTTCTCATGTGATCTATTTTCAATTCTTTATCTTGGTGTCTTGGTTTTTTAAAAGTATTGCATTTTCCACACAATCTACCATTTTTCTTGGACAAATTCCCGTATATTGCTGTCTGTGTGGTTCTTTTAAATTGGTACAAAAAGAACTTTGTCTTGAAACACTTGAAACTCTAGACGCAACAGTTGTTGTCATGGTTTTCAAAGTCGTATCAAGTGTTTCTTTTGTCTTTTTTGACTTATTTTTTGGTCGTTGGTTGTTCTCGGCAATTTCCAAAAAGAATAAAACCTATTTCTCACAAATTCATTTCTTTTAATCAATGGAACAACTTCATCCAAGTTATTATGAATATCATTGTGATTCGTTGGTTGTTGTTCTTTGTCGTTGATTTTGATAATCTTTTCATGAGTAGTGTTTTTATAAGAACTATCAATAAGAATATCTCTCGTGAAGACAGTAGTTGGGATAGGATAAATTAATCTTTTTGAACAGTATTAAATCATGTGAATGCACGGAATACGGTCAATATTAAAAATGGTACAAAAACATCTTGATATGGAGCAATCTCCATTCAATAATAAAGCTACTATCGTGTTAATGTTTCTATATAATTTACACATTTTATTCACCACTATAGCGGGGAGCAAAGGAAGCAGGTTTGGCAGAATTAATAATTCTTCAGTTTGTGTATCAAATATCAAATCTTGTCTTCCATTCAAGTCGAACCTTCTTCTATCAATGACAATTGTCGTGGCTAACTCAACAAGTGAAGCAATCTAATTTCCTTTTTGTTTGAAATATCCAAAATACTCTTTTATTCTGTTTGTAGTTTGTTTCTGTGTGTTCATCAAAACAACTGAAGGAAGCCAAGAATCTCTTTGCTCGATTAAATTTGTAATAACTTGGATTTTATCACTTTTTGTTATTTTAACTATTTTTTCAGTCTTTCTCAGTTCTTTGATTTCTTCCAAAGTTTCCAAATAAAACACCGCGTCATCATTTGTAAGGTCACCTCCAAGTTCTTTCGATTCTTCAAACATTTGTTGTGCTTCTTCCTTCTGAGCATCGGTTAAATCGTATCCACTCATATAAATTAATCTATTGATAAAGTCGACTTCTGATATTTTTCCACGAATCATTTCATCAAAATCAGAAACAATTGGAGAAGTCTTTCCTAATGATATTTGGAGATCTCTATGTATATGTCGAACACAGTGAAACAATTTAGAGAATAGGGAAACAATCTTGATTGCTTTCATTTGTGAAATACAACGATCACAAAAAACATTTTTTTTGTTTTTCAAAAAAATAAAAAGGTCAACAAATGAGAATGTAATTCTATTTCTCATTATAGCGAAAATTTAATATGCGTGTTGTTCCATTGATCCGAGAAATTTCCAACAACAAGTGGAAAATTAAAATGATCGGTTGTAGTAGTGTCATCGCTATATATTATTCCTGATGTATGATTAACATGTTTTGTGTTAAGTATAAAGCATGTTTCAAATTGTCCACTTGAATTTTAACTATATGAATGGAAAAATCATTCAAACCATCACAATAAATGGTCAATTTTTGGCTTCTTCAGTATTTCAAATATTGTATACATCTAGAGTAATTTTTTGATACGTTTAGTGTTAACTAAAAGTCCCATTCGTGAACAAATTTGGGCAGGACTCTTTCCATTTTTGGTGTATGTATACACTTCATCAATTTATTCTTTTGTAAAAGTATACTGAATATTACTTGGAAGGAATTCAAAAATATGGTTGTTTTTTTAATAAAAACAATTTCACATGCAATTCTATTGTCTTTTTGGAATTTGATATTGACAGAACAATTACACTTTGTTGAATAACACCCAAAGTATTGAATATGTTTGTTGACATCAATGTGTTTTGCTTTAAACAAAGAATATTGAACGCCACCGGCGCTGATGAGAGATGACTCCTTCATTTGTTCAGTGACAGTGTTAATCACAAATTTTGTTTTGCAAATATTATCAATAATTTGTGGTGGTGTGTCAATACCTTCAATACCTCTTATTTCATGTTTGATTAGAGGAATCATGTAATAATTTTTCAGTTTGATATTATAAATCTTTAAAATAATATATATTTTATAATTATATTAACACGTTTCCTTGTTTCCCTGTTAATTTTTTTATTAGGCAGTGTTATTTTTTTCTTTTTTTTTGTCGTTTGGTCTTTTAAAAAAGACTGTCATGTCTGTTTTATTTTTTCTTGACATTTTTCTGCACAAGGATATTACTCAAACTAACTAACAAATAAGAACTAGTTTAAATAAGATATTATATCGAAAATATAATTTTTATATTTTTTCGGGATTTAAGCAATAGAAACATCAAAAATCCCGAGACATATATTTTCAAACCGATAAAATTTTTAGTATTGGGCGATGTGCTTGGAGTATCCAAAACAGATTCACTATCAAGTACATTTCAACCACCTTTATTGTCATTGTTATTGAATATATAAATTAATATATACATTACATATAACAAACATGTTTGCTTATTGTTATAATACATTCTATAACGCAGTTTGTTGTAATTCAATTTTTTGAAAAGATAATAGTTTGCTGACTTGTTTGTTTTGCGTTTTTTCAATTCTCCGTAATAAATTCCGTTGTTTTTATCCAACTTATTGGTGTTATTGTTTCAACTTTTTTACCAAAAATCCATCTAAAATTTAATTTTATTATTTTTGAGACGCGAACAATAATTCTGAGTTGGTGAAAAACAATTTTGAAAAATAAAACAAACTATATAGTTCTTAAAAACAACTATATTTTATGTTTCAAAAAATAAACTAATTATTAATTAGTGATAAAAAAATAGCGGAATAACAAGATAAATTAGACTATTGAAACAAACACCATTGTGTATGTTCTTTCAAATATAATATTTTTTTCAAACATATTCAATTTGACAAAAAAAAATAATTGTGAATATCGTTTCTTATACAACGGGTCGAAAGTAAAGAACTATCACTCCAACTATCATCTTCGGGACAACATTGTTTTCGTTGTTGTTTAAAAACAGTAAAACCTTGGTACTTTTACAAAGTCGTTATTTACTATCGATAAAATGGTATAATTACATTAATATCATAATTAATTTATAAAATCAAATGAAAATATTATCATAGTAATACTTTCAAAGTAAATGGTTTGATATTAATAAAAAATAGTAAGGCTAAGGTTTAGTTATTCAAAAAATAGATTTAGGCAAAAACGGTATTATGGTAAAATAAATTAATAGAAAAAAAATACACAAAAAATAAAACCTGTTAACCTTAGGAAGAGAAATCTCGATATTTTATATCAAGATTGAATATTTATTATTAAATAGCTTTTTTATAAATTAAAAAAAAAATAAAAATAAAAAACAACAAAAAACAAAATGAAAAAAGAAGAAATGGAGGAGTCAGAAAGTTGTGATTGTGACAATGTTTTAAGCGACAAAAATTACGAAGAAAATTATCAGGATGAAATTGTCGATAAACATGAAAATTGTGTTAATCCAAACTGCAATTGTGTTGGGAAAATGTCAAGTTTACAGAAAACGACGTTGATTCTATAAATTTTTAACGTGATAAAAGTGGCAACATGAAATCAACAACAATTATTAACACGGAACTTGACTGCTTTATGTATTTGTCTAATTATAAATGCTTCGAGTTAATCAACGAAAACACATACTTGTATGCTAATCAGAAAAAAACTAGAAAATGGTATCCCATTGATGTCAACGAAACGAAAGCTTTTATTTGTGTGGCAATAAAACAATGTGTAAATAATGATAATAAAAAACCAATTCAAAAGAAGCTTCACCCTTTTACCTTGCTATTTTTCTGGATATTGTCACGATTGCAAAGAAAAAAACAACCGCTTGTTGTGACATTTGTAGTGTAACCTTATCCACTTGGTCATGTAGTGATTACAATCGCGTTTTATGTGGTAAATGCTTAAAAAGATAGCTTGATTTTATTGTTATTCATTTTGTTTTTTATTTTTTACAAAAAAATCTGGATAGAAAATATCCAGTTTTCCCTTTCCAGCAAAAAAAATTGGCAAAAACGAGTGACTTCCTAAGGTTAACCTTACGAAGTGAAAACGGGATAATTTATATCCTTGATTTTTTTACTTAAAATAAGTCACTTTTTTTATTTTTGTATTTGAACTAAAAAGATCTTTAATTACGAACGGCGTGTCAGAAACTAATTTAAATTATGTAAAATTGATAAAAATCGAAGCGCTCTCATGAAAATTTATGTGTATGTCTCGTAACAGCAAGTATTGACTATTTTTAACACATAGAAAATAGGAAACATGGGTCTGTAAAGACCAGTAGTTTGCGCGAAAACTAATCGATTTCGTGTTTTGAATTTATTTTTAATTGTTCTAAAAATAAATTATGATTTAGATAAATCTTATCCAGATTTCACTTTCCCACAAAAAAAGTTGATTCATTTGACTTGCTAAGGTTAATTTGAATTCGCAATATATCTTTTTTTTAAAAAAAATTAAATTGTTGAAATTGTTATATATCACATTTTTAATTGTTCTAAAAAAAAGATGGGGTGAGGGTGGGAAAAGCCTGCCCCCAGGGCTCCCCAAATTTGGTTAAAAGGCGAGTTAAGAAATGATGATTTTTTATCGTTTCAAAAAGTAAAAAACAAAATTAATTAATAAACATTTATTTGATTTTGTTATTAGTTATAAAAAACACGAATCAAGACTAAAATTACATAAGAGAAAGCCTACTTGGCATCATTTTAATAAATTTTGCAGACAAACGAATATCTGCAGTTTTTACTTTCATGTTTATTTTGTTAGCATAGCGATAAAAAGAAAACAAAGATTCAACACATGAAGATGTAGGAATAAGGCTAACAACAAGAAAAAGAAGTTCTGAACATCTAAAAAAGTTTTCATGACCAAATAATTGTAGTGCATCCAGAAGGCTGAATTTACATATTTTGTTTTTTGAGTTAGTATCAATAAACTTTTTCACGTCTTCTATGTTTGAATCAATAAGTGTTTTTAAATTGTGAGTTCTATTTCTAAATAGTCTAAAGTGTTATTTACAAACACGGTGTCTTCGCGAATACATTTTTCAGGGAAATTGAAATAGTCCAAATATATATCCAAATTTTGATGAACACCAAGTTCTGTTTTAACAGAGGAACGTTTCTTTGAATCTGCTTAAAATTTTACACACGTAAAATTACAAAACCTAATGTTCAAAGCATTAATAAACTCTGAAATAATATTTTTACACGACGATGAAAAAACAATTGGAGCTTCAAACAGCAAAAACCGATTTACTGAATAGAAAGAGTCAAAACATCCATTCGAAGCATCAGACATTTTTACATTCAAATTGTTGATTAACTCGGTGACACGCAAATACTCTTCGTTTATTAATCCAAACTTTTCTTGCATTTTATCACAACAAACTTTTGTAATATTCAAAATATCATAATAAAATCCGGCGAAAGCAAGGAACATTGTATCTTTTACGTCAAAATAATTAATACGTCTCCCAAAAACACGAAATAATTAATATCAACTTTTGCCTTTTCCAATTCTTCGTTGTTGCACTTTGGAAGTCCTGCCTTGTACTGGTCAATAAGAATGGTATTAATTTTTTATAAATGTCAAGTTCTCTAAAAAACAAATCGAAGTCTTTAAAGTTGTTGATCAATTTATTAACTATTAACTCGTGATAACACCATCTTGTGTTACTCATAGTGGGTATATGTACGTGTTCAATGTAATCCTCTTTGCTTCCCCAAAACGCGTTCCATTGAGTTATTGTAACATCGCTACACATCACTTTGAGAATTGCCAAAAGAACTCTTCCATTTGCTGTATTCCAAAGAAATTCCTCAGCCACGTTTAATCGATGGCAAAAACAGTAATGTGACATATAAGTTTTAAGCGTTAATTCACTCGCCATTTCTTTGATACCATTTTCAATGTGTTCTTTTATAAGATTCCGTTTCGCAATACCAATAAGTGTAGAAACCCCTCCTTTCCAACCCACCATTTGAGTACATCCATCACTTGTACAAAACACACACTTTACAAGTGGAGCATCAAAAAGGTTTAGTGCGTCCAGTACCCATTTAGTGATATTTGCTGCTGTCGTTCTTTCGAATAGTTCACCTAAAACAAGCTTCTTTTGAGCAACAACAAAATTGTCAAAACTAAATCTACAGATAAGACCAATAATTTCAGAACCATTTTTGTGTGTTGTATCTATAGCAATCCCATAGCAAACACAGATTTTGAACATTTGAACAATTTCTTCCTTGTCTTCTTTTCCTAACAAAGTTACAACCTTAAGATTTGTTGTATGGCTAATATGGATTCTTGGAAAAAGTGTGTTTTGATTTTTTTCATCAAGAAAAAGTGAAATAAATATATCAACAATTTAAGCAACAGCAACAGTCTGTTTTTGAGACATCCCAACTGCATTTTCTATTGTACCAACCATTAAAGTAAATATTTTGCTTCGAACAGAAAGCGCAGCAGAAGTTTCTTTACTGGTAATTGGGTTTGGAGGTACAAATATATCAACCAAACTTTTGACTATTTCCAAAGTACACACATTTTCTGTTAAAAGTCTGTAAGTTTCTTTGGATATTTTTTCGTACAATTCCAACGACTTGGATTTAACCGACTTTATAACTTCATTGTTCTTTTGATTAGTTATAATTGAAGTGCATGTTGTAATAGAACTTTCTTTTAATTCACATTCTTGAGTCTGGTTTGCATTCTCTTTAAATGCATCTTCAATTTTTATTGGAGTTGTGTTTACACTTTCTGTTTCGCTGTGTTCAAATAAAACAACATCGCAACTGTTTATATTAATAAAACAGTTTGAAATTTCACAATCCATTAAACAATTATGTGTTTGTTCAATATCTTTTTCAAACGTAATAGGATGTTCTTTATTTTCACAATTCATTGCTTCTTTATCATATTTTATATTATCTATATCAATGTTACAATTCTTATCATCTTCAATCATTTTATCCAAATAATTAACATTGTCAGTATTACAACTTTTTAATTTCATACTTATTGTGTTACCCAAAGTGTTCATATAATTACAACCATCCAATTCAATAGAACACATTGAATGTGTCTTTTTGGGACGTCTGTGTACATTTTCAACCAAATAAATTTCGACTGCCTTTTGAGCCTCTTTCAAATAAAGTTCTCGTCTTATTTTAAAATCTTCTTCAAACACCTTTAATTTTGGTATACTAAATTCGGAACACGATTCAAAGTGTTTTGAATTGCAGTTTTTTTCCAAAACAACGGGAACAAAAGGGACAATATTAAGTTGTTTTGAACCTGTTATAAATTGTAATCGTTTTGTATTTATGCAAATTATTTTTTGCGTTTTGAATGCGCCGATTTTTTGAATCTCGTTTTTGTCTGGGTGTTTTGTCCATTTATTTAATCAGTTTAGTTTCGTTTGTTTTTTTAATTTTAATGTATTTTTTACATTTAATAAATCAGGAAAAATAATTTTGTGTTTGACATAATTTATATTTAATGATAAAAATGTTATAATTGTATCGATACAAATAGTTTTTTTTGAATGAAGAAATGTATGTATTCACTCATATTTTTAAATACAACCAATAAAAAGTTTGAAAAAGAAAAAAAATAATACAAATAAAAAAACCAAAATAGCGGGAAAATTTATACATGCAAAAAAACATCTTTTTTCTGATCAAATTGATAAAAAAAGATTAGTTTTTATTACTTTTTTCGACTAAAAACCTAAACTGGCCCTTTAGCGAATAAATTTTGGAAGCCCTGCTGCCCCCAAGTCATTATTTAATTTGAAATATTTAATGACACAACCTAATAATAACTATTATTTCATTTTAATATATTAATAATACTTTAATTAAAATTTGAAAAATCTTAACACCTCTACAAATAAACACTTCATCAAACTTCTAGTTGCTTTTTAATTGTAACAGGGCTCTTTAAAACAAAGTTAAAAAGACAAGGGTTGATTTTTATTGAATAATGGTTTCAGAAAATTTAAAATAAACTTTTTGATGGCAATTCTAATTTAATGTTTGAATAAAACAAAATTGTTTTAATTTGTCTTTTCGATTTTTTGGGCTTTATTTTTTTGTTGGTATTTTAAAAAAATAAAAATGGCAAAAGTTTTTCTTTGGTTTTTTATTCTATAAATCAAAAATAGATAATCTGTTGTTCTTTGTGATAACATAACAACCACTTTGTAAATATAACAGTATAATTTGACACTATGTTGTTGCTGGAAATAATTTTATAGTAATTTTTTCACCTTTAAAATATGCTTCACAAGTTGATGTTCAATTATAATTAAAACACAAAATAATAATTATCAATTGTTTTTCAGACTTATTAACCCTTCGAGGACTGAAAAATTTTTATTTTTTTCTTTTTTTTCAGAAAAAAAATTCAAAAAATAATTTCACTTTTCCAAAAAAATGAAAAATAATGGCGACTTTTCATGAACAATTTAGAATGATTTTTGACTTATTTGATAAAATAGTTCAACTTAAATTCAAACTTTTGAATTATTTATAAAACACTTCATCATTCATAAACTCAAATTAATTGGGTTTTGTTAAAGATTCGTCCTTCAATTAAAAAAAATATACAATTTAACAAATTAATATTAGTAATAAAAATAATACGAAAATAAACTGTTTTTATAAACAAATAAAAATGTTAATAAAAATTGATTAAATAATATTATCAGATATTCAAGTTTTTCAAAAACAATATAAAAAACACTTAAAAAGTGTGCAAGATTGTAGGTTTGATATAACCAATAATATTGGTTCAAACCAAAATAAAATAAGAACATGACAAAAATATTGTTGTTGAAATAAAAAAATGGATTCCACTCAAACTAAAAATACTTAGAGAACCAAATAACATCAAAATATTACGATAAAAACCCACTACTTACTATTAATTTTGTGTGTTATTAAACGAACACAACAATAACAATAAAATAATTATCTTATATGGTAAAACAACGCTATAAAACATCAATTTAAGTCGAGAAAAATAGCGGTTTTGGATACATTATACAATGCGTGACAAAAGAATAATAAATTGTATAGTAATTTAAATTATAAATAAACTATAAAAATCAACTTGTGAATAATAAAAATGATAGTTGAATTATTAAATATTTTATGATTTATTTTAACAATAATAATTTAAAGTAAACCAAATGAACACCTGCACAAATATAATTAAATTGAGCCAAGAATAAACAGCCTTGATTATGCCATTTCATTTCTCATCTGCAACTTTCTCCTTCTCGTGTCTGTCGTTAATGCCTGGGTACATTAAATTCAATCATAGGAGACAATGCTTAATATAAGTCCTTTCTGATATCGACATCGCACCTTGTGATTGAGTTGTAAGTTGTCTCATGGATACCTGATGCTTCCATACCAAGGAATGATGGCTAGTGGTGTGCTTCTGGACATCTGAATCTCTCGTTTCCAATGGTGATGACTTCACCATTTGATAGTTAATGTGATTTCTTAAATTCTAATGATTGGGAAACCTTCTGCATTTCTCTGTTGATGTCAAGAGCAATGTAGTAAACACTAATCTGTGTTTGTAGTTCACAAAATAATTAGTATATGTTTTTTATTTTTATTTATAAACATGGAAAACAAGTCTTTTGTTTTTAATTTATTACAATGAATGGAACACAATTACGTGTACTTTCAGGAAATAACGATAAAAACACAAGAAAAAATAAGAAAATTTGCAACAATTTGTCTTGGATTATTATGTTGGTTAGTAGTGTTTTTATTTGAACTTTAAATTCGATTGTAATCCATCTCTAATTATTCGACTCTATTTAATTCTTCTTGTTTTTTTGTCAAGTATGTTTCTGTTTTTCGATAATTATTTTTATTTTTATATACAACAACATTATATTACCATTTATTGAAATAAATATATTATTTAAATAATTATTGATAGTAGAAGAAAAATATAATCAATACTAAACACAATCATGTTAAAAAACCGATTTTCTTAAAACTTTTATCAATTGTGTTGTTGTATTTATATAAAATATTATAATAGTTTACTAATAAGTTTTTATTATAATTATTATATTAAAGTAGTTGTGTATATATTAAAAATACGACAAAAAAGTTGTTTTGATTATTTTGTTTTAATTGAAAAATTTGAATCATTTTTTATTTTTTGATAAATTTCAAAAAGTAGCAATAGTATATTTTTACAATAATTTATTACTTATTGTAAATTATTGTATATTAATTTGGATACAAGACAACAAAAAAAAATATTTATCCATCAAACATTTGAAAATAATTCCACTCAATGAAACATAAAAACAAGCTAATAATTCAAATTTAAATTAGTTTCACTAATAAATATAATCAACAATAACAATGAAAATTAGTTATAATTTGTATTATTTTAAAATAAATATAATCTAAAGTATAAATTAAATTTATAATGAATTTTTAATTAATTTAAATTATTCTTATATAATACTATAATATTTAAAAATATTATTCATTGATCGTTTTTAATAGTAATATTATTATTTATTATATATATGTAAATCATTGTAATATTATAATATGTTAAATTAAAACAATAAATTTCTATCGCAAACATTTTTATCGAATTAAAAAAAACATAATCCTTATGCAAGAAGACGAGATTGTTTGCACATTTAAATGGAAGAAAGAAGGAGAAGCACCAAAAAGCTCACGACACGTTAAACCTTCGCCTGCTCCAACTTACTCGTTTGATCCCAAAGGAAGTAATTTAACTGAAGTTGAGTGTTTTAGGTTGTTTTTTTGTGAAGAGATAGCAAATAACCTTTTGTTGTTTTCAAATAAAAAAATAGCCAAAGAACATAAGACTGATGATAACAAACTTTCTAAAACTAGCATCCTGAGGTACCTAGGAATTCTTCTCTACATGGGAGCTCACCATGATATCATTAATCCAGTGGAAGAGCTTTGGTCAATCGACCACGGAAAATCTATTTATAGAAATAGCATGCCACGTGACATGTTTAAATTCATTTCTTCACACATCGAAACTTACGATGTGGGCCAGCCAGATGATGTTTGTGATGATGCATCAGACACTTCAGATGATGGGGATGTCGAAGAGAAAGAGGAGGCTGACAACGGACCAGAAGGAGAGTATTTCAACTGCGCGGAATATTCAGATCGAGATTTCAGAGATCTCTCTGAAGAGCAACTCAGGAAAGATGTCAGAATCAAAAGGGGCATTGTTGGTAGTGGAGTTGTTAAAGTCGTCCCTGCAATAACTCCAAATGCACACGACAGCTTTTCTAAAATTAGAGTGATTTTAGATAAGTTTATTTCTAACCTTGTCAACCAAACCTATTACAAACCTAGTAATAGTGTTTCGGTTGACGAACATTTGTGTTCTTATAAAGGGCATATGTGGGCTAAGGTGTTTATTAAGTCTAAGCCTGGACGTTATGGTATAAAGTTTTGGGTTTGTTCTATTTTTACCAAATGAGTTTTATTTATGAAGTCAAAAATGACGGATAGTTATTATTGGTTTGACATGTATGATCAAATTTAATAATTTAATTATTTGTTTATTTGAGTTATTTATAGTTTTCTAACTTGTAGATGTGTGCTGACTGTGAAACAGGAATGACTCTAAACCTCCAAATGTACTGTGGTAAGTGTGGTGGTAAGGAATACAATCAGGGCTTTAGAGTGGTCAGGGACATGGTGCTACCCATGTTATGCCGTGGTAACAAGTTTACAGTTGTGTGTGACAACTTCTTCTGTACGTTAAGGTTGTCACACTACCTTGCTTCATGTGGGTGCCAACTTTTGGGAACCATGAGGATTAATAGGAAAGAACTTCCTGACGAAGCCAAGGCAATCAAAGGAAGAACTCCCGATACCACCATCTTTTTCTCGAAAGGAAAGTGTAAGCTCATCTCTTACTTCAACGAGAAAAAGAAGCTGGTATTGGTCTTGTCAACCTGCCACGAAAAGAATGAAATTGAAGTCGTCGAGCAGGATGTGTTCATTGGCAAAGAAAAAATGACAATACACAAACCCCAGCCCATCCTTGATTACAACCACAAAATGGGTGGGGTTGACACTGTGGATCAGATGACCAGGTATTATACGTGTAGACGTCGAACAAACAGGTGGAACATCAGGGCTTTATATGATATGATTGATATAGCTGCCTTAAACGCGTATAAAACGTACTCAAATTACCACCCTTGCAAACGAGTGGATTTTTTGAACAATCTTTCTGGTGCTTTAATGAAAATGAAATGATTTTTCTATTTTGTTTGGTTTTTTATAAAGTAGGAACTGTTTATTTCATTCAATACGTGCTTTTTATTGAACTTCGAAAAAAATTATCGTGAAATAAAATAAAAATAAGGGTCATTATACCATTTTTTTTCTTTTATACTTATGGATAAGTTTTTAAAAACTTGTGTTATAACAACATCGTGATGTCGTTACTCAACACCATAAACAACCGTTGGTAAATTATATGCATGAGTATTATGGTGATAATGGTGTTATAATGGTGTTTGTTGATAATTCTATCAAATTGTAAATTTATTATTACAAAACTATAATTTATTAAATTTCCATTTTTATAAATAATATTTTTTATTATATAATATAGTTCAAAATATTTTTTTATTATTTGTTAAGTTTTTTGCTATTTGTTTTTTTGTTTATAATTTCTATTATCCCTTTATTTTTAATGTAAATTATTTGTTTGTTGCCCAAAAATGTATAATTTAAAAATGCATAAATAGTGAATGCAAAATAAGCATTTGATTATCATATACAATAACATTTATATGAAAATGATAATATCAAATCAATTTTGCCCTTTGTTTTTGTTTGAAAATGATAAAAAAATAAAATTACAAATAATTAATTCATATCTTGCTTCCTCGACAGTGGCACGACGTGAAATTCAACGGGTGACCATAAAACCTCATGGTGATCAAAGTTTATACAAACGCGACTATATTGACTGTTTAAGTCATTTTCGAGAATTTTTCTCGATTTTGTGATTTTTGATACTTTTGAAAATGTATTTTAGATATTTTTTGTTTATTTTACACTTATGTTCTCTAAGATTGTTTTTTTTAAAGTCGGAACAAACAAAAGTGTCTTTTCGTCTTATCTTATTTCTTTTACAAAAATATAGTAAAACCCAATTTTTAAATTATTGTATTTTTCAAAGTTTACAAAAAATAATCTATTTAATTTCCTTTGTAATTGTTTTTGAGATCAATTGCATAATGAAATTTCAATACACCTCAAAGTCTGTGCTTTATTTTCTTTTCTTTGTTATTTTATGATGCAATTGATTTTGAATATTCTGGACCAGTATGTTTTATGATGCAATTTGGTCTTTGTTATATTTTATAATTAATTTTATTATTGTAAGAGATTGTGGTCATCTCAATAAATGTTTGATCTAATTTTTCCATTGAACTGTGACTTGTTTCTGAAAAGATCAAGCAAAAAAAGTGAACCTTTGTTCATCCCAACTTCAACAAAAAATTCACTTTTTTACTATAATTTATAACAATTTACCATAAAAATTTACTAGAGCCGTCGTTCCAGGGTGTCTAGCTTTTTTGAAAAAATTAAAGAAAAAAAGGTCACATGTACATTACAATTGACTAAGATTTTTATTTTTTACACATTTTGATTTTTCCCGTCCTCGAAGGGTTAAACAGACTTTTAGTGTAATAATATTAGTTAACATTATGTCGCGTTTTAAAACAAACTTGATAATCAAACAGAAGATGTTTATTTATTTCATATGATAAATGTGTTTGAACTAATTGTTGCACCACTATCCACGTTTTCAATTGTGTTTGACAGTCAACATAAAAAGTTTTTAATTCAATACTTACTGTTGAACATATGTTTTATTACAAATATAAAATAAAATAATAAATAATAATTATATAAACTTTGGTAAATTTGTGAAAGAAAAATTCTTTGATATAAAATTTTTATATTTTTGTAAAAGATGTGCTAAAATTTTGATTTTTGCCGTTATTTTAGTTTTTGTGTGTTTTTTGGTTAAGAAAGAAATTGAAGTATAACTAAAAATAATATGGATTTATGCTATTTATTGAAATCACAATGTAATCGAGTTCTTAAATCTTGCCACGTGGGGACGGGGGTTTGAAATTTTGAGAGCCCTGATTGTAAATCCCATATTTATGACCCCCTATTAAACTGAGATTCCAACTATAATATTTATTTCGAACATTTCGTAAAAATAGAAAAACAGTAAATTGTATTAAAAGAATGGGGACGAGAAATAATCATCAAATGAGTTACTTGAAGATTAACATGGAGTTGTGCAAAGGATGTGGTATGTGTGCACGTGACTGCATAGCACAATGTCTCAAAGTGGAAAATCACAAGATCACGATTGTCGAAGAAGAAGCTTCAAACTGCTTTAAATGTGGACACTGTTCTTCAATTTGTAAAAGCAAAGCAATCACTCTCTTTGAAAAACCACTTGAAAAAGTTCCAGAAGGACATAAAGATGTCATAGATGCAATTAAAACAAGAAAATCAACAAGATCTTTTAAAGGCCCAATCCCCAAAGAAGAGTTGACTGAACTTATCAATTTGACAAGATTCTCCCCTTCCGCCAAGAATTGGAGATTAATCAAATATCTTGTAATAAATGAGCCAAAGCTAACAAAGGTAATTAAAAAAATAAACGAAGTAGCATTGCAGATTCCAGAAATCGTTAATATCTTTGGTAACTTTTTGAGTGTCGATTTGATCGTCAGAAAGGCTCCACACGTTGTTATTGCTTCGTCGAAGACACTCAAAATGTTTGGGCAAATGACGATGGAACTATTGCTTTAACCCGACTTGCAGCAACCAACAAAATGTATGGCTCTCTTTGGTGTGGTTTGTTAAAGTTCATGTTTTTATTTGATGAGTGTCTTGAGATTGTTGGACTAAAAGGAAAGAAAGTGGTTGGATGTTTAGCTTTGGGTGTTCCTTCATTCCACGACACCAGTCAAGTACCAAGAGAGGATGTCTCAATCATCTTTTTAGAGTAAGCAGAGTGCTTAGTCTATTTGTGGGTTAAATCTTATTGATACAATAACTATTATTTTATATAAAATAATAACAGACAAAGACTAAATATAAAACAAATTCAAAATTGTTATTAGATTTGAAATTTTTTATTAAAAAAATAAAACACTAAAATGATTCTAGTACTTATTTACTATATATTTATTAACTACAATAAAAAATAGAAATTATAAATTAAAATTATAATTATAATTATAATTATTATTTTATAGTTTTTATTATATCAATATTTATTTATTGAAATATTTTTTTATCTTACAAAACGAAGAGTAAAGTAAAATAACAAAAAAAGTTGAAATTGGTGTGGTTGGGTCAAAGAATATGAGAGAGTATGAGTGAAAAAGGGATAACGCTATTTATAAGGGAGAGTTTGAAAGTCAAAACACAATGGACTCAGTCAGTGAAGAGGAACATCAGTATCCTTTTGAGCTTTTGGTTGCTATCCAAATGAACTTTGGAAAGAAAATTCCTCTTCAGATCATCAGAGACACACTTACAAGAAACAACAACGATCTCTTTCTTTCGCTTAAAGAAATAAACGAGTCTATGTCTAAAATTCAACAGAGAAAAGTGGCTGTTCTTGAGGAATAACTTGATTGTTTTTTTGTATCTCTTTTCGAAACACTCTATCAACTATATATATAATACTTTCAATAGTATTTTAACTATTTTATTAATTTGTTTGTTTTGCTTAATATATATAACTATTAATAATAATAATTAATTGGATTATAAATTGATTGTTTAAAATATAAAGAGAACCAATATGATTATTTCCTTTGTTTATGGAAACTAAGACAAAAAACATTCTATGATACTTAAGGTATTTTCGAAACTCAAGTCCCATTCGACATAATGGGCTGCTCAACACTCTCACTGATTATCATTGCGATATTTCTCCCACCACTCGCTGTTCTTCTGAAGAAGGGATGTGGGTGCGACTTTCTCATCAATTTACTTTTGACTATCATCTTGTACCTACCAGGTCTCATCCACGCCATCATTGTGATTACATAAATGGTTTTTATTTGTTTATTGGATTTACACAATTAAAATGTTTATGAAGAAGATAACAATTGAAACTTTACAACAAAGTTGGATGGATAATAATCACATTAAAAGACATAAATTATTTTAACACTATATGTTCACACAAACATGTGTTTTTGGATTTCGTTATCATTATGGCATTAACGTTTTATTACCCAAATTTCTCGATAGTCAATCATTTTTATTATTATGATAAAAATTGAATAGACAACAATAACTTAAAACAAATACAATTTAATAATTGTGTTATCTTTGTTGTTTTTATTGTATATTCTATGTACATATATTGAGTGTTAATTTAAAAGAGTGATATGTTCAACAAAAAAGTTCGATCTACATGTAAAAACAAACCAAAATAATTTGTATATTATGTCAATTATATAATACACTTGTTTAAAGTTGTTATATTCTTATCATACAGTTAGTTTTAAATTAATTTAAAAGTATTCAACAAATATACATGATTGTACCAAATGAAATTAAAATATTATCAAAATAAACGCAAAGTGTTTAACAAAAAAAAACAAAAATGTATTGTTTTTTTCAAATGTCTCAACTTAATTTTTTTTGTTTCGAATAAAATTGTTTATATACAAATTTGAATAAAAATTATCTCATATCTTTAATGAAAAACAATAGAAATATACAAATGGAATATAGAATACTAGTAACGTTTTAGATGTTATAACTAACTTCTCACTTTGTAAAATCAGTACACTTGATAAACAATTTTAATACTGATTTACAATATAATAACAAACTTCAAAAAATAGTAACAGTTCTCTATTAAATAATAAATTAAAATTGTTTTTATTTCACGCTTTTAATAAATGTTATTAAAAATGTTATTAATTGTGTACTATAATAATTAATATTGGATGATATATATTATGATAATTATTAATATATTATCAAAATATCAACAAAAAACAATAATATAATTTAATTCTTTTTTCCATAAGAAAAACCCAAAAGATTAGTTTAAAATGGTTACAAATTGAACTATACAACTAAAAAGAGAGAAAACTAAAAACGCGAAGAATGGAATATCACTTAGTAGGCTCCAAAATAGTTGACACAACATCGTACGATCAATGGATTAAACTTGCGCAATCAAACGAAGATTTTCAAATTTTAGCGGTTTGTTAATACATATCAAACCCCAATACCACAATTAATAACTGAAAGGACAAAGAAACCCTCCAAAAAATTGTTCACTCGTTTCAACTGCAATTGAACAAACAGTGCAGAGAGTATTTTGTTCAACAATATATGGTTCGGATGGTAGCAGTTGAAAAGGAATTTAATAGGAAGTATAATGTGTTAAACGAACAATTAATACAAGCACAAAACGAACTCGAAGCTGCAAAAGAAGAGCAGAATACACTCAAACGAACGGTTTATGCTCTTCAACAAAAGAAGTTGTTACTCGAACAAAAGTTGGCCGAAGTCAATGCAACCTATCAAAGTGTAGCAGAAATGAATGGACAGGCAACTCTTGAACAACTCTCAAATATTCACTTTCTTGAGAAGAAGTATGCAGAATTAGAACAAGAAGTCGCACAGAAAAAACATTATTACGACGAGATATATCACCAATATGTTTACTTTCAAAATGAGCTTGGGCAAATAAAGGCCAAGATACAAAAATACACTGCACTGCTGAGTCAAAGTCGTTAAATGTGTGAATTCCTTATTGGTCTTTTTAATAGTAATAATAATAGTATTTATTTATTATTTATTAATACTATTAAGTAACTAGTAATTATTTATGCTAATACTAACTCGTCTTATTCAAAAAATCAATCAATTCTTACTTCGGGTGAATTTTTTCTTCGGTTTGTCTTTTCTTGACTTTTCATTCTTACCAGACTTGGGCTTCTGAGGGAATTTGATTGACCCTTTAAACTCGCCTTTATGCTTTTCAACAGACACGGAAGTTGGGATTCGTCCCTTCAGTTGTTCTATGTCCTTCAACTCATATACGTTATCATTGATGACAAAATCGTCTCCACTCACACCAAGCTCTTTCAACTTCATTGCGCGTTCTCGAAGAATCTCTTTCTCTGCTGTATCTACTTTGTCCTCTTGATGCTTCTTCTTTGCGACTTCTTCTTTCACCTTTTCAGACTCGTCGTCACTTTTCGACTTCTCTTCTTCCATTTTGGGGTTTCCTGCACTCTCCTGTTCACCCTTTTCTTCATCACTCTCCTCTTCCATTGCATTGTCCGCCTTCTTTTTCTTCTCGTTTTTTGCCTCCTTTTTCTCTTTTGTTTCTTTCTTTTCTTTACTCGCCTGCTTTGCCTTTTTGTTTAAAAAGTCGAGCACCTTCCTCATCACTTTATTGAAAAGCCCCATCACTTGATTTGTTGGGATGTTCAAATCCTCTGCAACTTGGTCGACGTTTTTGTACTGTAACCCCATACCAATTAATATGACTTGTTGTGTCACTGAAAATCCAAAGTCGCATCCCATTACAAAGGCATTAGCAATTGCGGGCAACATGTCTATAATGATGTGGTAATCAATCATATTCTTACTGTAATATTCTATTCGTTTGATATCTCTCACACCAAAATTGATATCCCCTCTTTCTTTCATACTCTCGGGAAGGGTCTTCAGATTCGGAACTACCAATTTCAAAGCGTCAGTCGCATTGACACTCTTAAATTCAAATCCTAACAACTTCGAAAACCTAACCCTAAAGTCATTCGAATACTCAGAGCTCCACTCCCCAAACGTTTTACTCAATTGTTTCACCATAATACACGAGTGCTCTCCAGTTATATCATTCGCCGTTTGCCTGAAATAGACGGGGGTATACTCCGCATTGCCCCAGAACTTTGCAAGCTGTGGGGTGTATCCAAACGCAACACCCAAGTAGTCCAACACTTCTGGTTTTCTATTTCCAGGGTTAATAAGAAGTGGGCCGAGATGCTTTCGAACATCAACTGATTTCTCTTTAGTGTCTTGTTCTGGGGTTTCCTCTTCCATATCACCCAACGAGACAATCATTCCAGTAAAATACAAATTGAGCATTTGGAGGATTTTAGAACCATACCCCATAGATGTCACATCAGGATGAGTACAAATCCTAACCACTCTCGCACCAGTCAACCCTGCAAATTCATCGTCCAAGAACTGTTGTGTTAAAGTCCATGGAATCAAATCACCCGCTTCTTTCTTCCCATGGCACCAACTCTTGGACACTTTCTTCCTTGCTATTTTGCCTTCAAATGCTAATTGGACTGCAGCCAAAATGTCCGGCAATTCGCCGTCGTCGCCGACTGGCCCAGTCAACACGAAAATGCAATGATTTGGTGAGTCTGCAAGGAGTTGCAAATCATTCGGTGTGTTCTTATAATGGGATGTCACAAAGAGTCCAACAAGTTGTTGCAAGAACTTCTCTGCGTCTTTGTTGTATGAAAACAGAGTGTCTCTATTGACATAGAACAACTCGCATTGTTCTGGTGGTGGAGTAGTCGTGACATGTAATAAAGTGTTTGATGCATCAAGACAGAGCAAATGGTTCAACCACTTTTCGACTTGGTCGCCGCTAGCGTATCTAATAGGTTCATCCAACGCGTATTCAAAAAACTTTCTCCCATTCGAATACTTCGTAGTGCCTTCTCTCAATTCCTTAATAAGTTTCAATGAGAGTGAACGTCCAGTTCCTTCATATCCGTTCGTTGTAGTCGACAAGATGACTATATAGTTCCCAAGTAATTTCTTAACTATTGGCAAAGGAATAGCAGCGGCTTCGTCCACCATTAAAATCTCTGCTTGAGCCAACATAGCGGTGTCTGTTGGTAAAATGTATTGAACAGTTTGTCGGTGATCCTGATGAATATTAATCCTCACAACAGACTTCCCAAATTCACTTCTTTGCGTTTGCACTAAGTCAAAGTCTAAGTGCTCTTTCATCCCAAATATCTCAAGACCCTTCACTGCAAATTCAAACACCGTTTTGACATTCTCCGGAGAGGGCGAAGTCACAAAGATGTTGGAATATCCAAGCGCAACAGAGCACGCTATAGTCAATCCAAGCGCTGCACTCTTTCCTCTTCCTCTTCCCGCAGTAATTGATATAGTCGAGTTCAAGGTCTTCTCTTTCAAACAGTCAAATAACTTCACAACACACTTTGCCTGGTCTGCAGTGACTGTAGTCTTCACAATTTCGTTGAGGTACTGTATTTGTGAGAATGAATTTCTGATATCAAGTAACTCCTGTCGGATCTCGACCTTTCCTTCAACTTTATCGATCTTCAAAGAATGCTCAAAGATGGGAAGAACGTCTAACTCATCAGAGATGACCACAGAGCACAAATTGTCGGACAATGACAACACAAATCGTTCGTTAAATCGCGAAGAGACTAAGTCAGTTGACTCGTCCCGGTATCTATCATTGATGTCCATGTTCAGTTTGTACAACTGTTTAATGCTCGTCATTCCACTGAGTAAGACTAATATGATTCCACCACCTTTAACAGTCTCAATAGTTCGTGCCATGATGTTTGGAGTCATCGCTTCAAAGTCTTGAAGAACAACCATCCCAAATGTGTTACCCAGAATCTTATGAGTTTCATTGTAAAAGACGTATCTGATGTCGGTCGTACTCAAAAAGAGTTCAAACGCATTCCCACTGAATTCCTCAGCATTCTTTCCTTTGTCTCGAACACGGCGCTTGGCATTGGTACTGAACCCAAGGTCCTTCTTGTAGCACCACAAAATGCGCTCTTTTGGTGTGTTCATCGCTTTTGTCATCATGTAATACAAATTCATCACTTGTTGTGACGCTTTGCTTCCTACTACGGTAATGAGTGTACGTTGGCCGGTGCTCACACCGTTCTCTATAAGGGTTTTAAGACGAGTGTCAACACGCTTTTTTGACATTAACTTGCTTTGCTTACTGTGAGTTCATTATTATTCTTAGGGTTACTCTTATCCTATGTTGTTCATTATCGTGTTATTGTACCTTTCTTTAGTACTATTTATCGGGTTTTGATAATTTATTAAAAATATAATTTGTTATTGATATATAAATAATTAATTGTTATTTTTATTATTATTCTTATATAATAAACCATATTTAAATTATTATATTCAAATAATAATTATACTAAACAACAAATATAATTAGTTTTATTAAAACATATAGATTAAATACTATAATTATAAAATTTGTTTTTGAAGAATGAAGTTTAGGAATATGACACTCAATGAACTCAAAAAGTCATGAGTATCACACAACAAAGTGACGAAATAACAAATGTGTGTATAGAGGAGTTAGTGCAACGTGAAAATGTATCGCCCCAATTTAAACAGCTCGTGGAAGATTATTACAAAACGCATCATGGCACAACAGAGAAAGTGGTTAATGTGGCAATTCCAGAAGATTTGCTCAATCAAATGTTGACTGAATATGCGACGAGAATTGATTTGATGCAATTGAAAGAGGGGCAATGCTATTTGCCTTTTTTACAGGGCTTAACGGGATTCAAACAGTACAAGTTACTTGGGGAATTCGATGGAAAGACCCTTGCAACACCAAATAAGGTATTTGATTTAATTGAAAGCCAGAAAGATATCATGTTCATCATTACATCGACAGACAAAGATATATTTGGCTCGTTTCACCACATTTTGCCCGTTATACAAGGAAACTATGTGGTGGGTGATGAACAGATGAAAGTGTTCTCTTTGCTTAATCCGGAAAAGACACCGCCCATTTACTTTAAGGCCAGAAAGGATAACAACCATTTGCTATTTTTCCCACGACCTAACCAAAAGGATACGGTTTTATTCTTCATAATGAATTGTTTTGAAATCAGAATGAAAAAATCAAATCTCGAAACATTTGAAATTAGAGGAACAAAGTTGAGCGACGCTTTTGAGACGGAAATGGACTCTTTTAATTTCGCCAATTCACCTTTCGACGTTATGTATCTCAGAATTTACCAGTGGTACTAATCATTGGTCTTTTATTCATTATAATACAATATTTTATTAATAACTTATTAATAGTTAAGTTCTATAGAGTATATATTTTTAGTATATAGAACCATAAAATATTCTATATTGATAATAATAGAGTCACTGATCTTATTGAAAAGTTACACAAATGTGTTACTCATTATAAAAATAATATATAAAACACTTATGACGTCGATAACTGTGTAATATTTATAATCTAACACAACGTGTAGTTTTAGTTTGCAAACTTATAAAAAAGTTGTTCATCTAAAAACATCAGATGAGTGATACAGAAACAAAAGAAAATAAAGAGGGTTTTAATATCTGTGGGTTTTCTGTATTGGAATTCTTTCTTTGTTGTTTCTGTCCACCTCTAGCTATAATTATCATGAATCTTTGCTGTGAAGATGGTGAATATTATAAAAAGGAGTTTATTTGTCCAGGTTTATTATATTCCATATTTTGTTGCCATATCGGTTATCTCTTTTATAGTCTTGCAAAAGAATGTCCTTAATTTACTCTTTAAATACATTCTATTGATTCTATAATAAAGGTATAAATTCAGAGTGTTTATTCAATTTACTACTTTCAGTAGAGTCTATTATTATTTTTAAAAATAATTTAAAAATAATAATATATAATTTTGTTTGAAAAACAATTTAATTGCAAATTAATAATTGTTTTAACCATATTTGGGAGTCCTCAATATTAATTTGATTGTCAACGATTCAGTCAAAAATAAAAGAAGTGAAGCTATTATCCATCAACAAAGAAAAAGATTTTTTGGTAGGCAAAAAAATCTTAACACTCAAATGGCCCAAAGCTAAAAAATATAATTTTTCAAATAATTCTTTACCAAATTTGATTTTTGCCTTTGTTTTCAAAATGATATTCGATAGAATTCATACAAAAATAATTTAGAAAGTGAAGACATAATAAAACAATTATTTTGTATGATTATAATAACATAAAATAAATATTATAGAATTATTTAAAATTTGGAAAAAAATGATGTTTGGAGAATTAGAAACTTTTATAAACAATTGTTTTATAATATTAAATAAATAACTAACTAAACTGTTTTATTTATTGTTTGAACGCTTAAATCTGGCACAAATGAATTTAGGAAACCCGCATTAGTTTTTTCTTTTTTCTTTTATTTTACAATCTTTTACTAAAAATACGTTTTTGCTTATATATATATATATATTTTCTGTTGTTTCAGAACAAAACTGTACCAATTATCATGTTCACACGTTGAATATTGCTTTTTGTTGTACTCTTGAAATGACACTAAAAAACGACGATAAATTTACACACGATGTTGAGATAACGAATCCTGTATTATCTGCAATCATTAATTCCTATTGTGTTAATTGATTATTTTTCGTAATGACAATTACTATTTTTTATTACCCAACTTTTTAGTAAATTGTGTTTTGCTTTTTACGACAAAAATGGGGTTTTCCAATATGCCAGATTTAAGCTTACAAACAATATTTTTTATTTATTTGTCTTATTAAATTGTAATAATTTTAATAGATTATTTTTTTGTTTTTTTATTTAAAATCTATTTTTAATGACATGAACTAAATCTTCAATAAAAAACAAAATATTATCGAATTAAAAAGCAACTTGCTGTTCATTTAGTCAACACCAACGTAAATTAAATTGAGTTTGTTATGATTCATTTTCGTATTATTAATATACTTCTTATTTATTGACAAGATTTGTTTTACGTTTATTTGATATTTTATTATTCAATAAAACAAATTTGGGGTTCTGAAATATAGTAAAATATCACAAAAGTGGCACTTTGGAAGAGCGGGGTTTCTCAATAGAAAGCAGTTTAAACTGAAACAAAAATCGAGTTCTCTATAGAGTAGTAATTAAATTTGATTGTCTAAAATGACCGTTCTTGAGAGAACAAAAATTATCATAACTTCCCGCTCTTGAAAAGTTTGACTGTGTTTTTTTAAAAAAATACGTGTTGCTATTTTTAACCTCAAAAACAAATCTTAGGTAATTGAGTCCTCATTTTTATTATTTTTGACTAAGTTTTGGTTCATTTTTCGGTTTTTCGGCCAAAAATTGGTTTTTGGGTCTTTTTTAACAACTTTTTTCAAGAAGGCATTTTTTGATATTGTTATTATTCTAATCATGGTTCGAAAATTTTAAAAACATGACCAAAAAAATTTGTTTACACGTCAGAATACTTTTTTATTGCCGAAAGGGTTAAATTATTCAGTAAAAAACAGCCTCTTTCAATCTAAATTAATGAGAATTGATAGTAATAATTTCCCTAATCGCAAAACATTATAACCAATATCAAACCTTTTTTACTTTGAAAATCGGGATTATTTTTGAATTATAATATATCAATTTTCTCTGCATAAACAGGATAATTTAAATAATTATTAGGATAATTTCGTGTTAAAAAAACTACAAAATCGGGCGATTTTTTAAAGAAACAAAACATTATTGATCGTTGTAGAAGATTCTTTTTTTAAATCCATAAAAAACATTGAAACCCTGTTTTATAGAAACAATATAAAAATTGAAAAAATCAACCAATAAATGAATAAAACAAAATACAATAAAATTAAAACAGTTTCCCGGTTTTATTAACAATATTTGGGAGAGCCTTTGGGAGAGTCGCTTAACCTTATAATATGAATTGTTTACCTTAAATTAAGCTTGAATTTTATTCTAGTAATTAGATGAATGTTTGTTTCTTTAGAAACCCCGTTTTTTATCATTAAACTATATTTAATTATAATAAAATTATAATTTATTAGTAAATGATAAGTAGGTTTTCGAATTACTTTTGACTTAATTAAACTATTTTATATAGTTTAAATTTTTGTGTTATTTGGAGATCACATTACATTTTTTTGTTATTGACAAATAATGATAATATTAACAATATGTATTAATAATTTAAACTATTTTCAATAAATGATATAATTTTAATAATCAATAAAAAATAATACAGTCAATACTCTATCGGATTGAAAATATGTAAAATGGTTTTCCCAAAGGATGGGAAAATAAAAAAAATATTTATTTT
>NW_004440426.1:405572-407294 GCF_000330505.1 Entamoeba invadens IP1
AGAGAAAAAAACATACCGTTTCAATCAGACTGTTGAGAATTATGGCAATTGATATGTAAAATGGAATAATCAAACTGAATAAAGTACGGTGTTGTTGGGCAGAAAAGTTCTGTAAAAGACATGGCATTTCTTCCAAAGTTTTGAGTGGTCAATCAGAATCTGTTGATGCAAACAAGTATACAAGAGAAATGGAACTGTTGAAAAATGAAATCGCAAGATATAATCCAGATGATGTTTGGAATGCCGATGAAACTGGTCTTTTTTATAAGTTGATGCCCACGAAAACATTATCAAATACAAGTCAAACACATGGAACCAAAACACCAAACAACAGGATTACTGTGTTACTTTGCTGCTCACTTTCTGGAGAAAAAAAGGATCCATTGTTTATTGGAAACTCTAAAAAACCTCGCTGGTTTGGAGAAATCGAATTTGAAAATATGAAAGTTCTTTATACGTCTCAAAACAAATCATGGATGACAACATTGATTTTTCATCAATGGTTGATTGACTGGGATGACAAGTTGGAACTAACAAGTAAACACATACTGCTTATAGTTGATAACTGCAGTTCACACAAACTCCAGTTGAAATCGGATGAACAAATATCAGGTGATAGATACACCTACGTTGAAAAGGATTCTAAAGGCAAAAACGTGTATCTACTTCAATTGAAAAACATTGTCGTACGTTTCTTGCCACCAAACACCACTAGTGTGTTCCAGCCACTAGATGCTGGTATAATACAGTGTTTGAAACAGCATTACAGATCTACTGTTGTTGATATGTTTTACAGTGCCTTGAAACGTTACAATGAAAGTAAAGACCCGGAACATCCAGTTGAGTTTGTAGAACCCAAGATTCGAGTGTGTGAAGCAATGAAAATGGTAGTTAGTTGTTGGAAAGAAAGTGTTACTGTAACTACTGTAAAAAACTGTTGGTTTCATTCAGTGTTTCAAGGAGAAAACAATTCAAATCAGAACTCTCAAGTTGAAAGTCAATTCGATTCTGAATATCTTCAATTGGAAAATGTACCACCAGCGATGACAGATCAAGAGATGTATGCACCAATAAAACGTGACACACAGAGAAAAGACAGAATGAGGTTAGCCAAAGACTTGTTTGATAGTGAAATTGACATCAAAAGGCAAATTGAAGAAAAAGAAATAAGAATCGATATGCTCAAAAAAGAGCAACAAGAAAAGCACAAAAAATTGGAAGAAATGTGTTCTGAGTGTTCAGAAATTGATGCGGTCTTTGGAAATACGTTATAAACGAGTTTATGTTAGTTTTTCATAGTTGCCAATTTATTTAAATTAATACCAGATTAATCCAGTAAAAGCTTTTTTGCCAAAATTTCCATTAGATAACATTTTATTTATTTATTTTTGTTTTATATAACCAAAAAGAGAGAAAAGAAAATAAAATTGTATGAACAATTTTAATACTACCATTTCGGGTGTTTTATAAATATAATCGTATTGGTTTGAATTTTGGTTGGATAAAAAACCAAATCTTATAGAATTCCAATCCCATAGAAGTCCAATCCGATAGAGTATTGACTGTATTATAAATTTTATCTTCATACAGCTTAATATTTTTATTTCAAAAACTTTAATGTTGATTTTCAAATTTAAATCACAAAAGAAAATATTATTCCAAATTTCAATATAAGGACAAATTGAATGATCAATTGATATTGTATCACATATCAAGTGCAGA
>NW_004440426.1:407394-413465 GCF_000330505.1 Entamoeba invadens IP1
ATGAAATAAATAAATATATTTTAATTTATGTTTGAAATAAAAAATGACTAAAAACATAAACTGAATTAGTTTAATAACAATATCAAAAAATGATTTACTCGGTCGTCATAGTCAAAAAATGGAATGATGTTAAGAAGTGTATTTTTAAAATAAAAAAGTCGAAGCGTTTCAAATAAATAATCAAAAACAAATAATTAGCTATATTTTTAATAATGTTGTCAGAAAATAATCAAGTGTTGATAATCATTGATCTTGAACCTTTATTAATTTGACATCATATTATTAATTTGGTATACAGTTATTATAGATACTTTAGTATGAAAACGACTTAAATGTTTATTACAAATCTACTCATTTTTATTATTTTCTTTTTTTGTTCAAAGTTTATTTTAAAAAGAAATATGTCGTTTTATTGTGTTTTTTTAATGTACTTAATTAATTATGATGATAAAAGTTTTAACCGTTAACATTATAATTAATTGTTCGAAACATGAAAAAAAAATAACTCAAACAAGTTAAATTTTAATTGTATTTTATTTTATTGTTTGTTAAATTATACAATTGTTATAAGAATTAAAATTGCTTATTTATTTCTTAATATAGGTATTTGTATTTACAACCACTATTTAAAAAAATAAATATTTTTGTTTATTTATATATAATTTTGTTCAAATAAATTAAATAGAGTAAAACCTTTCATTTGTATATATTAAAAAAATATAAATTTCAATAATCAGTGATTAAAATTATTTATTTCTTTTTTCTTCATTAAGTGGTTTTATATTTTGATTGGTTATAACATTTCTTATGTATATATTTTAATGATAGAACCACTATTTATACGTTTTATTATACGTATTATTATATAACATACCCAAAACAAATTTTAATGTATTAAAAAATAACAACAAATTTATTTTAATACAAATATACATTTATATATTGTTTAATATACATGTATATATTTTACAATATTTTTTTTTATAATTTAATATAAAAATAAACATCAATTTGATGATTGTTTAAATCTAATTAAACATTTTAAATATTAATCGCTTAATTTATAAAACTCCAATGTTTTAGTATTTATAATACTTTTTAAATATAAATAGTATTATAATTATAAAAACAAAAAATTATTTTTATTGATATAAAAAACTAGTTTTTTTTAAATTTAATATATAATATAAAAATGAAATTAAATTGAATTTTGAAAAAATTTGTCGAAATGTTAATCTAACAATAATATCAACAATGCAACTAAACAACAACTTAAACAACTGTTTTGAATAATATTATGATGATATATCTTTTGAAATTTAAACAATGTATTTCCATATTTTATTTAATCAAAATTGGATCATCAAAATTTTTTATTAAAAATAATTAAAGTTGTATAATAAATTTAAGAATATATATTATTTGTAAAATTAAATATACTGAAATAAATAAATGAACCAAGAAAAACGACTTAATAGACGTATGAAAGAATTTGCATCAAATCCGACTTTTAAAGTGTTTTTGAATAAATTAAGTGACACTAACCTTCAACAAGTCCATTATTGTGTTTTGTGTGATAAAATAGTAAGTTATAAAGCACACGAAAATCACATTTTACAACACCCTACAAAACAAAATTTATTTAAAAACAACGGTAATAGTTCTCAACTCGAAAGTTTTTTCAGTAAAAATTACCTAAAACTTGAATACTTTGCATTAAGACGTTTACAATGCGAAACAGACCCGGAACAATCAATTGCGGCATTTATTGTAGCAATTTTCGAAAATGAAATAGAAAAACAAATTAGTCTAACTGGTGTTAATAAAGAGGATGAAGATGAAATTAAGAACACTCTTTTTTTGAACTTAGAGATATCGATATGAATTTACATTTAATGAGTATGAATATGGCTCCTATTGAAGAATCAATAAAAATTATCGATTATCAAAATGATTCAATTGAATCAACGATTCCGACGAGTCAATGTGATGACAAAAGATGTGATAATCTTCCCGAATTGCCAAATTATATTCAGACATCAGATAAAGTGAATTTAACTGTCAACGATGTTCAAAAAATAATTGTTGATTCAAATTTTAACATATTACATTCACAACCGTATACAACACAGCAAAGTACATCAACAAAAGAAACGATTCAACAAAAAAACAACAGAGAAGAATTGGAACGATTTAATTTCATCACTGATGTTCTTGATAATTCAAAGATGTATAATTTGGGTAATGAACAAGTATCACGTGAAATTATTCGAAACATTCAATTATCATTGGGTAAAAATGACGAAAAAATTACAACGACCATTAAAGGTGGTAAAGAAAGACAAAAGTATTTTATTACATTAGCATCGATGTATTGTGGGTTTATGAATCTATCAGAAACATAAATTGAATTGTTGTTGGAATTTGTAGATATTGTCATGAATATTCGCGATGTCGGTATGATGAAATTTGATGTGAATTGTTGTGCAAGAATGGTTGAAAACCACATGAAAACATTTCGAGAAGTTTCCATTAAAGAAACAGAACCGCTAATTAACACACAAAGCAAATAACATTTGATAGCCGATTTTTCAAAGACTGGGACAGACGAACACTATTCATTGTTTGTGAGATTTATTGGAAAAGATGAATCCCCAAAAGAAAAAAAGATTTCAATCCGTTTTTTATGGAAAACACGATGCAGCTGGTTGGGATGAATGGATAATGGAATGTCTTTCAGATGTCGGTCTCGATATCAATAATTGTCGTGGTTTGACAGTAGATGGAGCAACCACTATGAAATCGGAACTAAATGGTCTTTTTGGAAAACTTGTTGCACATTTGGATATTGAAAAACAGTCAAAATTTAAGTCCAATTATTGTTTTAACCACAGGCTTGACATCGCGCTTGAAGACTCTTTTAAATTCAATGAAGGTCTTTTGATCAAAGAATTTCTTGAAAAATTGACACAAGATCATTTGAGAACGGGCTGGACCAACTATATACATCAAAACAAAATTGATGATGTATTGCTCAAGATGCCATCGTTTAGCAACACGCGTTTCAATTTTGTGGCTTCTGTATCATCAGTTTTATTTGAATGCTTTGACATGTATAGTAATTATCTTGAATTGGAAAGTTTTGAAATGAAAATTACTGAAAAGGTCAAAGCAAACAAACTCGGTGTTCCAAAATTGTCTAATACAGTCAAAGTCGCTTATTTGTGGGTTTTGCTTATTTGTGGGTTAACTAACCAATCAAAATCAAAATATACAAATAGGTTGTATCTTCTCGAAACTGAATAATTAATTGAAATCAATTAAAAAAGAACTTCATTTTTTGAAGTGTTTCTGAAACGAAATCTAAATATGGACCAACACTTCCTTCTGGAACTTTTGAAACATGTTTAATCAAATAATTTTCCATTTCTTTTAAAATGGTCTCATTTTCTTTTTTAGTTTCGATCTCGATTTCCATGCCATTTGATAATTCGTCTTCATCTGAATAATCAAATGGCAATATATCTTCATACGGTGAAGATACCAAGTCTTCTGATCCTTGAGCTCTGTCTTCCTCATTCATTGGGACAGAGCTGTACAACTCAAGGAGTTGTACATCATAGTCTTCTTCTGTTGGTTGACTACATACGTCTCCAAACAATTTTGTGTGTGCGAAACAGTTTCGAACCGTTTTGCTTGTTACCTCTCGCCATGCAGCTGACACCAAAGCAATGGCCTCAACAACACTCAATTGCTCTACTTTGGAACTTACATCAATTTTTGTCAAACCAACAAGTGGTTCAAACGTTGATAAAATCAATGATGCGGGTTGTTTTCCTGCCCAATTCTTTAACTCTTCAAAACTCTTCAACGACAAAGAGTTCAACACGCGATTTCTCACTTCAATACTTGACTTTTCCCAACACTCAACTGCCAACTCTCTTTTCTTCATTTCAATTGCAACATTGTTGGTATGAAGTGCTTTTAAATACGATGCAATGAAGTGACGGCGATAATGCTTTTTGAAAGAAGCAATAATCCCTTGGTCTAAAGGTTGGAGTTTAGCGGTGGTGTTTGGAGGGAGATTCACAAGTTCAATCTGTTCAAGTTCAACAATGAGTTTGTGGGTTGGTGCATTGTCAATCAACAAAAGTATTTTACGTCCAGATTTCTTCAGTTCATCGTCCCACTTTTTCAAAAATTCATTCCAAATCTTTGTCGACATCCAACTTTTGGGATTACTTTTGTATACTACCCCCAAATTTGAAAAGAGTCGCGAAGAACCTCCTCTTGGGTTTTTTTCGGTGTGAATAACAAGCAGTTTGGTTTTGTCAGAACCATCGCTGTTACAACAAAACAATAGTGTGACTCTTTCCTTTTTAATATCACAGTCTTGAGGCGTTTTAGTTGAAAGTGACCTCATGGGGAGCTGTCTGTAAAATAACGATGTTTCATCTGCGTTGTAGATATCTTTAAATGGATATTTTTTCAATTTTTCCTTGATTTTTTCGATATCTTCACTAAACATTGTTAAATCGATACAATCTTCGTGTCCAGACGATGTTTTATATTTTACATTGTTCTTTTCTTTAAATCTTCTAACGAAAGAACTTATGTTGGATATGATGTTTTCACTTGGATTGTCTTTTAGGAATTGTTCCATTTCGAGTTGTAAAACAAAGTCGTCAAAATATGAATTATTTTTGACTGCGCTATCAACATATTTCTTCAAGTGAGAATAAGCATTGATATTGGGTGTTTCTCTTTTGTGTTTTTCTTCTTTGATATCACGGGTTCTATAAGCCTGGAGTTGCTCAACACTGAAATGATAATTTGGGTGCAATATTTCAAATTCCATTTGAATGGTTTTCCAAAAATCTTTCTTTTTTAACTCTCTGTGTTTGATGTAAAGTTCTTTAATCGTTTTGTGTGCTTCGGGTGTTATTTTTTGGTACGTTTTCTTTGTTTTTTAAACTAAAAGGCATCATGATAAACAAGATTTGTATTTATTTTGATTGTTTATATGTATTTATTTTGAAACACTAAAATTATAATATTTTTTTATTGATAATAATTATATAGTTAAAATGAAAATAATGATTGCAAAAACATTATTTTTATTTAATATTGCTTTAATTATTAAAATAAAATAAAGAATGTTCTTCAAAATTCTTGGCAAAACCTACAAATAGACAGCTTTTTATGCAAGAAAACCCACAAAAAAGCGACTTTGATTGTAATCTTTTTGTGGGTGCGTTGTTCTTTTGTGAAATGATGTTTTCAAAAGTCAGAGTCATCAGTGACTGGTTGCAAAGTGTTGATTTGGAGTTTCCGGTCGCTTTACAAAGAATATTTGATCTGATCAAACATTTGTTTGAAACTCGAAGTTTTATTGACACAGAGGAGTTTGAACAATTACCTTTTATTAGAGAAGTTAATGATTCGGATCAAATGAAGAATCTTAAAGAAGTGTGTTTGTCAATAACAGAAAATTTTCTAAAGTCGTTAATTTTCGTTTTAATGATCCTCTAAACAAAGTCACGACTGTTATGCCAAATGATAACGATTCAACACAAACAAAAGTTAGTCAACGTGATTTCAAATTGACACATTTTGGACACTTTGAACAGTTGTACGAACGAAATGATTTTGATTTAAAAACTGACATATCGTTGAATTTGATTCCTAACAATATAGAGCGTCCGAGGTATTACCGGTATAACTCTGAGCAAGAAAAGGAAGTCAAGGAATTTGAAAATATTATCAAATTGAAACCAGAGTTCGAAAGTGTAAGGGATAAACAAAAAATTGCACTTTATCTCAGATTCAACTCCCAAAAATTCGAATGTTCAAAGATATTAAATCTATTGTAGAAAACTTTCATTCAACAAGCCATTATGAAGTCAATTCTATGGAAGAAAAAACTGATAACGCATCAACAATGAGTGATGTTGATCAAATTTTAAAATTGAAAAAAAATATGTATATTAAAAAGTCGTGTTGAATACAGACAGTGGAAAGAAGAAATGTTGAACTTATTTAATAAAGAATGTCCAATTGTATTTATGAAT
>NW_004440426.1:413565-415627 GCF_000330505.1 Entamoeba invadens IP1
AATCTTATTATAGAGAATTGATTTATTTCGTTTGACAATGTTACTGGTTTAGATATCATTACAATTGAATTGTCTGTTTTATAAAAACTTTAATATTAATTTCAATATTAGAGTCTAATTAAATAAAAACAATTGAAAATATATTTAATTATATAACATGGTAATAAAACATGAATGATATTTATATCAATAATATGACATGATAAATATAACATTTCAAAATTTCTTCAATTGCAAATATAATATAACTCCCAGAAGTGAAAGGTTTCTTTATTTTTGTTCTCAAAATAATTTGGGCTTTTATTACAAAGCCCAAAAATAATTATTTTTTGCATAGCGGGTTACAGTCTTTATAATTACAATCAACATTTCTTAATAACCCATGCAACACAAATCCTTCTTTTGTGATATTTAGTCGTATTTCCTTTTGTTGCGTTTTTAATATTATTGTTGAATATAATACTCAGAGCAGTATTTCCTAATTAAAATAATTAACTTAAATAAATCGAACAAGTTTAATCGACTTTACTACACTAAACAACAATGAAAATTGTTAAATTTTGCTACAGAATAAAACAACACGAACGTTTTGAAATGCGGTGATCCATGTTTAAAATGTTTGTACTTGACATTAAAAACACGACAAAACATATAAAACACAACTTAACATTTGTTTTGATTATATAATTAAAGATTTGATTGTTAAAAAATATAAAATAAGATATAAATTTTTAATTTTAATTTTAGTATTAATATTCTTAACTAATATAATTTAACTGATATAACCCATTGTTTATTATTAATATTAGGTTTTAAACTATTTATAAAATTATATAAGTTTAACTATCTCATTTAAATCAAAGTTGACTTATGTTAATGTATTCGAAATATATATACATATATTATTAAAAAGTTGGTTATGTCTTCAATTGTGTTGATAACCATGTTATGTGAATACTTATAAATTGAGAAAAAAATTGTTCTAAAAACGAATATATTTTATTAAATTAAAACAACACAATTAATTGATATATCAATATAATGATAAACATTTAAACTATTAATTTACAATATCAATCAATTATAATTTTGTATAAATTATATATTAATATTTGTTGACTTTTACAACAATTTAAGTGAAGTTTTTGTCATTATCATTTTGAGTACAATATTTTTGAATATCGAATTTTAGTGGTCAAAACAATAAAATGTGGTTGGTCCTTTATTACATATCATTGTTCTTAAAAATATCACAATCGTTTTACGGTTTATAGTTTCCCAAATCAATTTTGTTGTTAAAATTTAGAATAAATCTAACACACATCAAAGTTGACTTTAATAAGGTTGATATATTCATGAGTTATTTAACTTTTACAAATATCCATCTCTACCTTAGTAAACGAGAAAGTAAATAACAATAACAGTTTTTATATTTTTTTAATTTAAAATATATTAAATTATATGAAAATGAATAAAATTATTTGTAGAATTTTTTTAAATAAATATTATTTAATTGTTTTACTTTCAATTGTTTGTATTTAATCATTCGTATTTATTTATTTGTTTAAATTTAATAATATTTAATAATATTGTTTATTTTTTATTAAAAAAATATTGATTTTATGTTTTTCAATCAATGATCAATTCAAATTATTTTATGGCATTCATTATATCTGTACATCGAAGTCTCATCATCTTCATTTTCAATCATAGTAATTAATGTATTATTAAATTTTTAAAATCTAAAAGGATAAATTTGGTATAGGTTACCCGATTTGTATAATTAAAAAATAATAAATTTGTGTTCAAATTGATATCCAGTGTTATTTACATTTTAAAGATTATTAATAAAAAATAATATAAACAAAAATAACAAGTCAAAAACCAATGATTTCATATTAATATCTTGGCCAATTCTTCCCTGAAAGTCAGTGCTTCATCATTTTTAAAAAGATTTTTAATATCTTTAATGGACTGTGGATTACTTCGAACAATGCAATCAACGAAGTACAACATGTAAACTCCACAGTCCACATTGTTAGTCTGTTCGGGAACTTTGATA
>NW_004440426.1:415727-439484 GCF_000330505.1 Entamoeba invadens IP1
TGGAACATTTGGCATAGGGTTTTGGCTTTAATGCTGGACAACCATAAACCTCCGCCACAAACCTCTTACCATTGTTCCCACTTTGATTCGATCTAAAATCAGAAAGAGCGCAATCTCTAGCAGCTCTCATTATTGACTCATAATTCCCAATTATTTTACACGACTCAACAAATTTGTTTAAAATATGCAAAAATATTGTTAAACGGTCGTGAGATATTGATATTATGTATGCCAATGGCTTTTCATAATTAATTAACAACAACCTTTTCTCCAACTCCTTTCTTCTTTCTTTTAATTTTTTAACACGAATATTTAACACCCCGTTCATTAAATAAAATAGTTTTACTTTAAAACAGTTTTAGAAATTATATTTATATATAATTACACATTAAAAAAGATAACATAAATTAATTATTTTTTATTTTGTAATTAATTGGATATTTTTGTGTTAATGTTTTTTATAATATTTTATAAATTTATAAATTAAATAAAAATTATAATTTTTAATTTTTGAAATAAAACGATTTGTGTTGATATTATCAATTTTAAATAAATAACAAATTATTGACAAAAGTTTTTCTTTCAATGATAATAAATGAATATATGATTATCCAATTTTGATTAAATAAAATATGGAAATACATTGTTTAAATTTCAAAAGATATATCATCATAATATTATTCAAAACAATTGTTTGAATTGTTGTTTAGTTGCATTGTTGCTATTATTGTTAGATTAACATTTCGACAAATTTTTTCAAAATTCAATTCAATTTCATTTTTATATTATATATTAAATTTAAAAAAAACTAGTTTTTTATATCAATAAAAATAATTTTTTGTTTTTATAATTATAATACTATTTATATTTAAAAAGTATTATAAATACCAAAATATTAAAGTTTTATAAATTAAGTGATTAATAATTTGAAGTGACTTAATAATAAGAAAACAATGCAAAGATATTAATTTTTCAATATTTCAAACTTTAACTTGTACTTTTGAACAGTTGATTTGAAAACTATGGATATATTTACAATAAAGTATTTAAAAAAGTATTTTAAAATAAGTTGTTATATATATTTATACTTTAATAATCAACTCTTTTGTTTAAAAAAATACAAAAGAATAATGTGATCAAATAAGAGTTATAAGTTTATGTAGTGTGGGAAATGTTTAATATATTATAAATTATCATCATATTGGTGTGAAATTTGAATATCCTTAAATAAATAAATTATTAAAACCAAATGTAAACTTTTATTATTTGTCGTTGTGTGACAGAATGATATATGTAAAAGTTTCAAATAAATGTGACAATAAAAATTGTTATTATTTCATTTGTAAAAAGTGTGTATTTCGTAAAAAATTGTTAATATTTATAAAAAGTAAAATTTAGTGTTGTTAGTATAAGTTTTAGGTTGTTTAAGTATTGTCATATTTTTTTATTGATGAACATGCTTTTAACATTTTTGAATTTAAATGTCAACAATTAATAACAACAACATTATTATATTATATAACAAATAAAATAATTAAAAAAAAGAAAACTTTTTCATTGAAAATTACATAGAAACGTTATCATCCAGTTTCAAATCAATATACAAACAGATTTTAATGTAAATAGTTGAATTGAAATAATAACAAAATTGGTTGAAATTAAAGTTTCTGTTGTAAAAAGAAATTGGATATTCAGAAATAATATACTTGATTGTGCATACACTTTTTGTTTGAATTTCTATATTATTATTGTTGATTTTTTAAAAAAAATATAAAATATTGAATAATATAATCAATTTGGTTTTAATATGAATAATTAAAAAATTAACAAATGGCTTTGAATTTACTATTTAAGATAAATAAAAGTGTTTGTTTTAACATGTTTTTGAGTTGATCACATATTTAAAAAAGAAATTATTAATTGAGAATTTTTTTAATATTCTTTGAATTTTAGCAATGATTTAATTAAATTAATTTTAAACTTTGCAAGTGTGAAATAATTTGCACAAAATAAATGAATATAATAGTAATAATTATTATAAAATTTAGAAAAGTTATAATTTGAGTTTTTATAAATATACACAATTAAATATTAAAAATAATGGTTTGATACTAATATAACAATAAATAAGAAATTTATAACTTATATAATCAAATAGTTAAAAATTAGTTAAATTAATTAATGAAAAAATAAAACACCAAATAATACAATAAAAAATTTTTAAAAGTTCATCAAATAATATAATAAAAAAGAACCAGCACTTTTCATTAATTCCAATAATTGAATTGGTAATATTCATTGCACTTAAATTGTTATTTTGTCTATTTTGAGTTGTTGATCAATTATGCTATAAATTGATATAGACGCTCTGTAAATAATAATTTGAGTGATAATAATATAATGTTATATAACAATGATCTTATAATTAGTATTGCACTAATAAAAATATGAACCTAGTTTTTTCACAAAAAAAAACAAAATCACGTTTTGGTTATGATCTTGTAAAATGTATGGCACTAACAATTAATAATGAACCAAGTTTTTTCACAAAAAAATAAAATAAACAAAAAACAAATGGTTGTTTGTTTTCGAATCAAAAAGAATATATTTTTGATCTGAAAAATAGTTTTTATATTATTTAAAAAAAAATAATTACTATATAATTATAACAAAAATAATAATAATTATTATTATACGTTTATACAATTGTTTTTATTTAAATATTCGGGATATATTTTTTGTTTTTTTAAAAACCCTAAATAATAATAAAAATAGAAAAATGTCAATTTTTAATTGTTTTTTAGCCCATAAGTGTTATATTACAATATAAATAAATAGTGAATTGTGCAATTTTGGGATTTAACTGTTATGACATATTTTTTAATGTTAAAAAAATCAGTTATTCAACTAGTTTAATTCAATAGTTAAAAAAACTAAATGTAATTGTGTTTGTTTTTGAAAAAAAGAGATTCAAAAAAAAACATCAACTGAAAATGGTTTAATCATTTCAGTATAAACTGTTATATTCATTGTGCTAGAACGTGAATTTCAATTTTAAACATATTTTGATTTTTTAAAAATGAACAACTTGCAGCAGATTTAAAAATTTTGGTTGTCTGTCTGTTTGTTTTGTTTTTAAGAGCTTAGGCATTTTTTTACTATTTTTATATGCCCCGAAATCAAACATAAAAATTGTCTGATATAAAAAGTTGGTTTTAGGGTATTTTTCTTGCAGCTAAAAACTGATCATTTTCATTAAAAAGCCATATTTTTCTCAAAATTTAAGCTTAAAAATGCAGTTTTGGGTTTTAATATATTTTTTCCACTGGGTTTTTCGAACCATGTTCTAATAAATAATTGGTTTTCGGCCAGTTAAGTGTTAAACAAAAAAATGTAGATCTGTTTTTATTATATATAAAGAAACTAGCATTTAACAATCGAATACAACAATGAATCAAATCATTTTGATAATTCAAAAATTAATAAATGCATAAAAAGTCTAAAAAATAGAGTTGTGTTGTTTCAAACAGTCACTTCACCAAATTTTTGTTTATCAAAGAAAAACTTCTCACCTTGACACGAAATTTGTTTTGCAATATATTACTTATATCTTTATCAAATTTATCACAATATCAACTGTATAATCTTTTTACAAAGAACACCAAGTGATAGAAATAATTAAAAAAACATTAAAAACTTAAAAAGTCTGTTTGTTGAATGTTTCCACCATTTTCCTATGTTTTTTAAAGCGGAACCCCTTACCTTTGTAAGCGAAAGTAAACTACAAACGAATTCATACTGACAAATAAAGTGGGTGATATGGGAAAACACAAACAATAAGAAGTTGACTTCCTCTAAAAACAATTATGGCAAATATTTTATTTTAGTAAACTTATCAGACTAAAGGCGATCACGGTGAATCTATTTATGTTGATTATTTTGGCTTTTTTACTAGGGAAATAAATATAGGACTGTTATTATTAAAAATGAAAAATTTTGAAAATAAAATTTTTCCTAATAAAAATACAACATACTTTGCTCCAAATATAAAAAACAAATTATTTGCAAAATAATATTTTATATTTTGAATCAGTTTCTCGACATTTTCTGTTAAAAAAATAATTCTTGTTATTTTTTAATAAAAAATTTAATATATTTATTAAATTATATAGTTCAAATAATTATTTTTACAAAATATATATAAAAACCGCAATTGAGTTGTGTGAACGGGGAATTTGTATTGATTGATGGAAAAGCGTTTCCGTTGATCTTGCGGAGACTTTGGATACATTTCCGTAGCTAGTTAGTTACAATTAACACAACAATGAAAGTCCACCGCTATTTTTCATCAAATTTTTTTTGTTAAGAAAAAAAAACGTGAAAAAAATTGAAATAGTATATTCAATCGTAAATAATCTATAATACAAAAACATTATCTATATATAAAAAGTGCATTTTTCATCATCTAAATATAGAATAATTAATATAAAAGAAAAAAACACATTGTACTAATAATTTGTATTATTATATATAATATCGTAATAGTACACCATTCATGATCGTTTATTATATCATTTAAATTATTGATTTTAACATGTTTATCACATTTATCAATTGTAACACCAACAATAAAAAATCGAATAGTCAATAACAATGTTTGATTGCTATCACAATTTGTTGTTTTTGCTATTCATATTAAATAAATTGATTGTTTGAATATTGATGTAACTAATTTTTTATTGTTCGACATTATATTATAAAATATCATATAAACAAGTGATAGAGCTTGATACAATGATATAACATTAATATATTAACGGTTTTAACATTTTTAATGTGAATTATCATTGAACCAAAAGGTAAAATTATTTATTGATATTTTAAACTAAATAATTTGAACAACAAATTGTGTTATAATTATTTAACATGAAACATCGTAAAATGAATGTTTTGTAAATTGTTAAACTACAAATTTTTAATATTTGTAAATTAATATTTTGATATATACATTTGCATATCCTTGTATTAAGAATCACTTTATCAAAAATACAATAAACAAAAAATACATTTTTAAACACTCATAATATGTTTTTATACTTTTCAATGAATCAGAATTAAATCTATATGAAAATCACTTTAAATGTTAGTATTGTAATATAACAAGCTTAAATATTCATTTTCTTGATTAAAATAACACTAAAATAATATAAACATAAATTTCAAGCAATATCAATTTGATTGATAATTAAAAAATGTATGTTATTTTTTTGTTATTAAAGTTAACAAACAAATACAGAAAAACTTTCAATGAATTTGTGAATTATCAGAATTGTTTATTAAAAAACAAAAATAACCCATTATTAACAATATAATTTGACATACAAATATTACACCTTTGAAAACTGTTTAAATGTTGTTTTTATTAAAGAACAAATACCCGTACATATTATGTATAAGAAAAATAATGTTAATTAAACACAATAAACAAAAAAAGAGTTTCAATTATGATATACCTTCTCGATAATTCGATTCGGTTTTCATAGCTAGGAGTAGTCATTTGCCATAACCATCTCTTCGCCCCCATTGGTTTCATCCTCCGGGTTTTCGTTTTCGTTTTCGCTCTCGATTGAGTTTTATATTTCAAAAGAGGCTTTTCCATGACTCATGTAACTCATAAGGTCTTTCATGCATGTTATGACAACACGCTTCAGCATCTTGTTGTAGTCTACTTTGATCTTGAGCACTCTTTCGAGCCTTTCGACTGACAACTTGTTGATTAACCCACTGATGGTTAGCACAACATGTATGTTCGTTACTGTTTGCAAGTTTTTGGTTCTTCTCAGTTTTTCGGCTAATATTGAGTATTTTGATATTTTTCTAAAGTAGGCAGTGGATAGATTTTCATCTTTTACAATCGTTACATCAATAACATACCCCTTCCTGTTCTCATTGTTCTACCAGTAAATGTCAGGCCTTCGGGCAAAGCTTGCTCTGTCATCACACAATATATTCATTTCGGCAATTAGGACATTTACTTCACCTTCATCTGTGAGGGTTTTAGGAGGCGTACCCAGATCCATTTCATTTGTGGAAAGCTTCAGCTTCTTGATCAAAGCCACATGGATCATTTTGCAGACATAGTTGTGCCTGTCAATCTGGGATTTCTTGGTCATTGGGCAGCTCAGTAATACGTGAGGTATGTTTGCCACCATGTTTTTACAACAATAGCACTTTTCATCACCCTTATTCTTTGTGATTGCCAATTTTCTGTGACCAACAATGGTTGCATATCCTTGCATTCTGACGACTTGAATGAATGCATTCCTTTTGATGTTGCAGTTCTTCCATGCTCTGCCAGAGATCTCTCGATGGCACATTTGGTGGTTAAGCATCTTTGGGAGTATGCCAGCAGACTTCTTTGCCATCCACTGTTTCATGTAGTAGTCATTGATTTTTTGACTCACATGCTCGAGAACTGTGATAATTGACTTATCTTTTGTGGCTTCGTTTTCAATGCACTCTTCAATCTCTGTTTGTGTGATTTTCTTTTTGAGAAAATTGACCGCTCTTTTCATCAAATTGTCTGGTGCATCACGCGTGTGTTTGAGCAAATCAGCAATGTTGGAATCACTGTGCCAAACGTATTTCAGAAACACGCGGATTAGTTCTTTGCCACATTCATCTCTGCAACCTCTGAGACCATACCCCATGTCAAGTTGGTTGACATACAATCGGTATTTTGTCAAGTCTCTACCATTCAATTTGTGTTTTGTAAGGAACTTTCGGATTTTGAGGTCTAACATATCCAACTGACCTAATAATTAAACACAATAAATATATTATCTAAAAAACAAAATTATCAAAAATTTAGTACTTTTGACAATTCGTATTAAGGTTTGTAAATCTGTATAAAATTGATTATTTAACAAAAAAAATAAATATTGTAACATGTAAACTGTATCACGCGTGTCAAGTTTCTTCAAAATAAGTTTACGTTTATTGTTCAAATTACAAGTGTTGTAATAATTTAAACGAAATAATAAACGATCATGAATGGTGTACTATTACGATATTATATATAATAATACAAATTATTAGTACAATGTGTTTTTTTTCTTTTATATTAATTATTCTATATTTAGATGATGAAAAATGCACTTTTTATATATAGATAATGTTTTTGTATTATAGATTATTTACGATTGAATATACTATTTCAATTTTTTTCACGGTTTTTTTCTTAACAAAAAAGTTTTAATGAAAAATAGCGGTGGACTTTCATTGTTGTGTTAATTGTAACTAACTAGCTACGGAAATGTATCCAAAGTCTCCGCAAGATCAACGGAAACGCTTTGCCTTTAATCAATCCAAATTCCCCGTTCACACAACTTAATTGCGATTTTTATATTTATTTTGTAAAAATAATTATTTTCATTGTTTTTTAAAGAAATAATCTTTCGATTGCAAAATAATTAATATATTTTGATTATATATACTATATTTAATTAATTTTATAAATAAAAATAGGGTTGTTTCTTAATTAGTAAAAAAAATGGTTATTATTAAAAATCATCATCATTTATAGTAAAATTAATTTTTTTCTTTGTTATATTTTTAAAATCATCACCATTTAAATAGAGTTCAAAATTCACTGTGATATTTATTTTCATAGTGATTTTTACACTTCATGATGATTATCAAATTCACTGTGATCGCCTTAAGAAAAGCTGTTTTTTTTTCATTATAATTTGGTAATAAAAAAATAAATAGTTTTTATTCAAATATATATTGTTTATACAATAACACTATTTGTAGAAAATATTCATTTCATATTAATATTTTTTAGTTTAAAAAACGAATTATCAAAATAAAAAAAATATAAATTGATGTACTATAAATAATAATAAAATGTAGTATTATATTATTAATAAAAAAAATATTTTCAAATTTAAAAACATTTTTAATGATGTATCACATTTCGCTAAACTCAATTATTTTTTAATTAAATTAAAATTTAAATATTTTTGTTATTATTTTTAATAATTATTTAATTCATAAATTTTTTGTTTCTAAAACATTCTGATTCAACAATAGTTCTGAAATATAACAAATATCCAACCTTCAATCAATTTTTCTTATCACATTTAATAACAAAGACAAAAACAAATAAAAATGTAAACATGAAATAATAATAAATACCATTCTTATATCCACAAACTTTCATAAATATATAAAAAATGAGCGAAATGGAGTGATATTTAAATGAATAACCAGATTGGTATCTCAAACAAACTGTTATGGGTCCATCCCCATCCACCTCGGTTTCATCTTCTTCTATTCGCTCGGGCTCCGTCGCGCAAGTGATCGAAGCAAAAAAGCAAAAGCGGACCAAACTGAAATTCAAGCACAAACACAACAAAACGGAGATGTTGCCCGAAACGATTGGAAGTAGTGAAGAAGAGATTTTGGAAGAGGAAGAAACTCTATACCAAATTCCCGACATTGAAGATGAAGAACTGATGCACTCGAAGTCGGTCTTCACCCCTAAAATAAGAAAGACGTTGTTCTCAACACCAAAACTTTTTTCGAACACACCAACTCCAAATATCGACGACCGATCACCGCGTTTTAAAGGGACAAAAACACCAAAACCAAGAAGTTCGAAAATTTCTACGCCGTCACTGAATTTTGCATCGCCAAGACTTCGACCAGCAGACTTTTGCGCGACTCCAACGGCTCCAGTACTCCACCAAGAAAAAATCGCGTTTATTCAGAAAGAAACAAACAAAAAGAAATTCACCACTATATATAACAGCGAAATAGATGGGTTTGATGCACGAGAGCTGAGCTCTCGTGTGTGTTGTCAAACCAATACATTGTTTGTAGTGATAACGGATAATGAGCAGTTTGGGTTTTATAACGAAGACTTGATACCAATTGTGAAGAATGAAACCCTCCAAGTCGAGTCGAAGGATATGTTTCTGTTTGTGCTGTCTGGGAGAATTGTCCAACCAACTTCTTTTCGACGAAATGAAGGCACAAGAAGTTTGACACTCTACGCCCCTTCGGAAAAAAATTTCGTGGTGACTTGTTTCTGTGCTTTTTGGGTGACTTCTGATGGTAAGATATACGTCCACCATTTAATTAAGGAAATGTATCCAGGACTGAAAAATATGACAAGTCCACTCATCGAGAGAAACGTCTCTGAAAAATTCTCGTGCAAAAGACTCGTTGCAATTAAATGTGAATAAAACGTTCTGTCAATTATCATTGTAATTTACTTTTTTCTGTGTAACATTGGTTTTTGAATTTTTAATGGCATGTTATAATAACTTTGACTAAGATTATTTTACACAATTTGGATCTTGTTGACAGTTGTATTATTTTATTATATAGAATCAAAAATATAGTTAAATTAAACTATATTAACTAATTTGTCATAAAAGTTGAATATATGTGACTGCACCTTTTTTACAGAAACACGGAAATAAAGTGCACGTTTATTCAAGACTTTTAGGATATTTGTTAAGTGTAGCTCATTTATTGGTTGTAATTTTTTACAAATAGGAATTATACCGACAAACTTTCCCAATGAAAACAAAAATTGAAAACTGGTAAATACAAGCAATTTTTTATTTTATTAATATCATAAAAACCAGGAAGGGTTAGCAAATAAGAGAAAACTGAGAAAAATTCATCCTCGTGGGCTGGTACTTCATTTTTTGAAAAACTGATTGGAAAAACTTTTATTTTTTTTTAAAGCAAAAAAATACCAGCGACATATTTAATTTTTAATTACCATTTAATTAAATTATTATTACTGTAAAACTAATTTATTTCTTTTAAACAAATTAATAATCACAAATGCTAACATAAGAAATTTCTTCTTATTGAACGTTGTTAATTTTTACAATAAAAAAGTGTGAAAAAACTAATAAAATCCCTTTCATAAAGGGTTTTATTTGTTTCATTTTATTTAAAAGTTCAAGAAACTCAACTTTAATAATCGAAAATGAAAAAAATTAAAAATAAAGAACAAAAAATGCTTTTGTCGACATCTTTTTAGGACAATTATTATTCTTCCCAAAAAAGAAATATAATAATAGCTTTACTGTTATTTTTGGTCATTTATAAACACCGTAAATGAATGGGAAAAAGACGATAACATTCCATTTAAAAATCAATTGTATAATTAATGTGTAAACAACGCAGTTATGAACAGATAGAAAAAAAATATGAAGTGCGATTCACCATTCAGCATTGTCACCCAACGGTAATCAGAATTTCATATAATTAATGTGCACATTTATTCAACTTCCAAAGAAGGAAAAGAAACTAAGTGTGTCTCAAGGATTTCACTATCAATAATTTTTCTTATCTAATATGTAACTCACCTCTCTAAATGCCTCGCTAGAATTGTAAACTCGACAACTAATGTAATAAAGCAAAAATAAGAGGGAAAATAGGCACGTTCCAAATAATAAGAGAAACTTGGCATTTTCAAGGATAAGGAAATACCGAAGACAAAAATATGAATTTAAAAATAAATAACTATAATTATAAAAATAACTTTTTCTACCTATAAATTGGACTAACTGCTCATTTACAAAGAAGATGTCGCGAACAACAACTCACAAGAAACAATCCACAAACAGGAACGTCTCCGTCGACCGAGAAAGACTCTCTAATGCCACAATTATCGGCCTTTTTGTTATTAATGGGAACTCAGTCCAAATAAAACTGCCCTCCAAAAAGTCCATTAACACTTTGGCTCATCTAACTATAGCCAAAGCAGACATCAATGGTGTTAATGTCAATACATTAGTTCAGAAGCAGTACGTGTTTGATCAACATTTAGACAAGAATGGACGTCGTGACTGGGAAGTAGCAATATTCAATGCACTGTCGAGAACACTTTCTGGGTCTCAATACAAACTGACGAAGAAGTCCAACACGACCAAAACAATTAAGTTAAGAATATTCAAGGAAATTGGTGGAATGAATAAAGATGGCGTCGCTTTATTTGGTAAAAGAATCACTGAGGCTATATTAGCCCGAAATAACACAGGAAAGTGGTCACAACATTCTTATGTCGATATCAAAGCATTTGACGAGGAGTTTTGCAACATCTATAAGGACGTCCTTTCAGATACCGCAAACGTTAACTCTTCAGTTAGAGCATCCGCACCACTCTGCTCAAGTGTCGAAGAATCTGAAAAATTCAACGGAACAAAAACGTGGAGCGCTTTCACTGTCGCGGACTTTGGATCGTACAAAGCTGAATACGCGCCATGGTTTTAATGGAAACCATTGGACTTAATGAAGGATTGTATATACAATATTTGATTGTCTCATGTTAACTATTTAACTCGACTGATAGTTTAACTTACTATTTTTTTATTTCTATTTAGGTATAGTTTTTTATTGTACAAACTACTACAAAATAGTTCTTGTTTGTTATAAAAATTGTTTTTATTGAATTATTGTAAAATAATTAAAAAACCAAATGTTTAAAATAAAAAGTGAGAAATTAAAATAATAATTAAAAGAATTACATATTTAATTTAAAAAATGGAATAAAAAATCCCAATTTTTGTCGTGAAAATAACAAAAGAAAAAATTACAATCTTTTAATCTCTTTTTTTTCTTTACAACTTCCTAAATATCCACTTTAATTAACAAATTACTATATATTAATTAATATGTATAGTATAACAACTCATTTTTGAGTGAACACTTTTTGTCAAAGGATATTGAGGACGAACTACAAATGTAATTTGCCCGAAATATCACACCTAACAGACCTAATCTCCAACAAAAAATGATACACAAAAATTATGAAGAAAAAAGAAAAAACTTCAATGAACTAGAATCACAGTCCATGAGTCACAGGGACTATTACCTTCGTCTTAAATCACTTCAGTCTGATTTGGACCACCTCAAAATGATTGACGGGTACATCCACGAGGAACAACAAGCTCTTCGTTTGGAATTGTCTCGTGCACAAGAAGAAGTGAAAAGAGTCCAAAGTGTACCCCTTCACATTGGGCAGTTTGTCGAGATGGTCGACAAAGACACTGCGGTCGTCACGTTGTCCTCTGGAACAACACAGTACGTCAGAATCCTCTCGACGATCAACAGAGAGTTGTTGAAACCAGGAACCTCAGTTGCGCACCACAAGCAATCCAACGCACTTGTCGATGTACTCCCACCAGAGGCCGATTCTGCAATTCGTATATGACAAAGGGAGAAATGCCGAATGTCACATACGCGGACATCGGAGGGTGCGACATACAGAAACAAGAGATCAGAGAAGCTGTTGAATTGCCGTTGACACAGAGCGAGTTGTATAAGCAAATTGGTATCGACCCGCCAAGAGGATGTTTGTTGTACGGTCCGCCTGGTACTGGGAAGACCATGTTAGCCAAAGCCGTCGCACACCACACGTCTGCGGCGTTCATTCAAATTGTTGGTTCTGAGTTTGCCCAACAGTATTTGGGTGAGGGTCCAAGAATGGTGAGAGACGTCTTTCGATTGGCACGAGAGAATGCGCCTTCTATTGTTTTTATCGATGAAGTCGACTCTATTGCGACGAAGAGACACGACGCACAAAACGGCGCTGATCGGGAAGTCCAAAGAGTCTTAATGGAATTACTCACGCAAATGGATGGGTTCGACCAAACAACCAATGTCAAAATTATAATGGCCACAAACAGAGCCGATTCATTGGACCCCGCGTTACTGAGACCCGGGAGACTTGATAGAAAGATCGAATTTCCACTTCCCGACCGAAGACAAAAGAGACTCATCTTCCAAGTGTTGACGCAAAAAATGAATTTGTCGAAAGAAATTGATTTGGAGGATTTCGCGAGTCGTCCCGACCGAATTTCAGGAGCGGAAATAGCGAGTATTTGCCAAGAGGCTGGGATGCACGCGGTTCGCAAGAACAGGTATATCATCTTGCCGATTGACTTTGACAAGGCGTATAAGAAGGTTGTCAGAAAACAGACACAAGCGATGGACTTCTATAGATGAGACATTTATTGTGTTACTTTTGTTGTTTCGAAGGACTTTCGAACGGTTGCATAGCATAAATAGAATAGAATGTAATATAATAAATGTATTATCTTGGAACAATCAACTTCTTCAACACGATTTGTGCGACTACCATACTTCTCCAATTTTGAATGTCGTCTTGTGTGAATTCGAACTCGGCGTCTAATGAAATGCAATCGGCGAATTTACAGGTGAACGCGCCGCAGTCCCTTCCATTCTTTTGTTTTGGCACATCTGTTGTGACTATTTGGTAATTTGAAACACGGCCATTCTCTTCACCAAAACGAGTGACAAAGGTTAAGATCTTCTCTGCGATTTCTTGCATTGGATAGGACAAAGAATCTAAGACGGAGACTGTCTTGTCAATGTTATTTATCACTCCAAGAACCCAATGCGTATTTTTGATGTTGATTGGAATTAAGACCTTCTCATACGAAAAGAAGTTGATTTTTGTTGCCCACCTCTTTGTGTTGTTGTAATTAATTTCGTTGCCTTTTAACTTCCACGTGTCAGACAGTTTGGTGAAGAAGAATGAGTTCAAAACACCAATCACTTTCGACTGAAGAAGCGAGACAAACGCATTCACCACTTCATCACCAAACCACTCATACCCAATCGCATCAGTCAAGTCAGACATGGGAATATCACCCGATACACTTTCACCACGTTTGACCGCATCTATGACGCGTTGGAATTCTTCAGGCACTTTCGGCATCACTACCGCGCGCTTCGAGTGGTGATACGACACTTGCAAGACTTCGATATCATCAGTAAACCCAAGTGCTTGTGCTGTTGTGTGAATATTGTCTTCATACAACTTGTATTCCGTTTCAATTTGGTGTTCGTAAGCTTGTGATTCTAATTCATGTTTCCGTGCTAATATGGTGCGTATTTCTGCCTCAATTTCCATCACCCTTTTTTAGTTGTTGGCATCCTTCATTTTTCCTTTTAATTATTTTACTATATAAATATTAGTTTTTATTAGAATTGTCGAGTCTCAATTATCTAGTTTTAGTAATACTATTTTTATTATTTATGTGAATTATTCAATAAATTTTTGTTTCAAATACAATCCATATTATATTAATTATAATTATATTAATTATATTAATCAAATCCCCGTCTTTTTTAATATAATTAATTCAAAATTAATATTTTGAATTAATAAACTTGTGTTTAAAATGCGTTTTTATAATAAAAAATTATAATTCAATTTATAATTGTCAATTGTTAAATAACAAAATTTAACTATAATTATAATACAGTGTTGTAATGGAACAAGTAATTATAAAAAAACTATAACATTAGTACAATAAACATACTCAATAAAAATCAATCAAGATATTATCAAAAGTTGCTCTTTCCTCTGTATCCGTCTCTACTGTTTCCTCTATCACCATAGCCTCTTTGTCCGTTTCTATCGCCATACCCACTGTTTCTTCGGTCGCCATTTCTATCACCATATGAATTATTTCTATCGCCATTGTTTCTATCACCGCCAAATCTTCCTCCACCAAATCCGCTTCTTCTATCGCCATTATTTCTATCGCCATATGAGTTGTTTTTGTCTCCATAGTTGCTACTTCCATATCCTCCAAAACGAGTCTGTCTGTCGTTTTGTCTTCCGTAGCTTCCGTACGAGTCTCTTGAACCAAATCTGTTATGGATCTCAAGTTTCTCCGGGAGTTTCTGCGCCAAGTAGCACTCCGTAATACTTCTGTCGTTGTCTGTCGCCATATCAACAAACTTTCTGGCGATCTCTGGGAACGCATCGAAATAGATATTGTGGTCCTCAGAGATGATGACCTCTTTGATTTTGTCCATGCACCCAACACCAACAACAGTGCTGACCAAAGTTTTCACGTAGTTTGTGCTCTTGATCTCTTTTGTTGTATTAAAGAAGACTGTGAGTAACTCGGACTTCCCACACAAAAGGGAGTAGTCTGTTCCTCTTGATGGTTTATACAACAACGTAATCAACTTCGCAACAGCAATTTTGGGGTCTTTTTCTTCGTCCAAGACCTGTTGCGCCGTGTCCATATGGACGTTGTACAGACTCTTTTTGACATCCTTCATATCACCAGAAAGTCCCAAGACTGCAAATCGTGCTAACGTTTCTGGCTGTGGAACACCAATTCTTTCAAATTTGAAGTTGACGCTCTTCTCAATCATTCCAAGTGCAGAAATTTCAGCCATAGTATACAACGTGACAGTTATACCTTCTTTCCCAGCTCGAGCAGTTCTCCCGGCTCTATGGACATACTGAGGAATATCTTTAGGTACTCTGGTCATAATAATCAAGTCAACGCCACTGATATCAATGCCTCTCGCAACTACATCAGTCGCAATTAACACAGAGAATCTGTCCTCCTTAAATCCCTTAATAGTCTGTGTTCGTAACGTCTGATTGATGTCTCCGTGAATCATTTGTGCACTTAAATGCTCTCCAATTTTGATGCAAATGTCTCCACATTCCTTTTTAGTATCACAGAATACTATTGTTCGACCATTAGGGTTATACGTCTTGATCAATGGAACAATCGTCTCGACTTTATTATATGGGAAGCACATGCAAGCATAGTGTTTTGCGTTCGATGGCATCTGTGTTGTCGTACTTGTGACATCAATTTTGACGTGGTCTTCTCTCAAGTATTTCTCGGAGACTTCCGTGACCCAATCGGGCACAGTAGCTGAGAACAACAACGTTTGAATGACTTTGTTATTTGCATTCAAATTAGTCTTTTTATACCCATCTTTTCCAGACTTAGAATCGTCAGTCACATTGCCGTGAATAGCTTCAAGAATCTTATTTAAGTCTTCTTTAAATCCAATGTTCAGCATTTGATCTGCTTCATCGAGAATGATAGTCTCGATGTTTGAAAGTACCAAACTCCCTCTATTAATATGATCCAATACTCTCCCTGGTGTCCCAACAACTATATCAACTCCACTTCTGAGCTTAGAGGTCTGTGGGAACATTTCAACGCCTCCGTAGATACAAAGTAGAGAATACACGCCAAGAGAACACTTCTCAACTTCCTCAAGAATTTGTGTCGCAAGTTCTCTTGTTGGCGACAAGATGATGACTCGGGGAAGCTTTTCTCTCGCTGGGTTCGTCGCTCTCATACGCTCTAATAATGGAAGAGTGAATGAAATGGTCTTTCCACTTCCCGTCTGGGCCTTTCCAACAACATCAAGTCCTTCGTAAATAGGCGCGTATGTCGAAATTTGGATTGGGAAGAGGGACGTGATACCTCTTTCCTTAAGCATAGCTTGTGCTTCGAGAGAAATTGGAGGTTCAGTGTTATCAAAGGATCCCGGGTTTTGGTCTGGCATTGGAGACTCTGGAATCGCCGGTGAAGCAAAATTCTCTGGCGACTTTGATGAAGTCTTTGATGGTGTTTTTTTGTCGTCGCTTTCGGAGTCACTTGAAGCAACTTTTTTCTTTGGTGTTGGTTTTATGAAGTCTTTATTCGCCGATTTCTTTGATTTCTTTTCATCTTCAGATGTTTCTTCGGATGACTCGGAGTGCTCCTTTTGCACTTCTTTAGTTTGTTGTTCTTCAACTTCTTCATCTTGTTGCTTCTTTGCTGATCGTTTCTTGGTATCCTTTCCTTGTCTCTTCATGATTTGGACTTTCTGATTCCATCTCGGCTTTTAAGCCCAGTAGGGTTTATCTCATTTTTACAAATGGTTGTAAAATGATACAATACACGGTTTCCAAAAAGAGTCAATATAAAATATTTCGAGGGTTTCTCGTGGCATCAAAGTTTTTTTTTTGAGGGTTGACTCTTATTCTTTATTACCCATTTCTACATAATTAATTCATTTTTGATGGTATTTTGCATTATTTCATCTTTAATATACACTTTCGGGAATTTAATTGTTTATTAATATATTATTCATAAATTATAATTATTATTTTTAATGTTGTTCTTAAAATAGTTTGTTATTTGTTAATATTGTATAGCTTTTTTTGTTATTTGTTGTTTATTACACAAAAACTATAATTTAACTATAATTTAATTATTAAATTCAATTACAATTTCATTAATTAATACGAGTTATTAAATAATAATAAAAACTATTTATAATTAATTAATAGTAAAATATAAATAGAAAAGAATGAATCTTGTCTTCAAAAAAAAATAATTTTCATTTTAACACTTTTCAAAAATCAATAAAAGTTCAATCAAAAAAACTTTGATAAAAAAAAATTTCAAAGAAAATCTCAAATGTGATAATATAAAAATAAAATGCATTTAATAATAAAATAAACTATTCGAATAATTCATGAAATGATATAAAAATAGAACGAACACTGAAATTTGATAATTACGAAATGAGATCTAACACACATACACTGGAGTTTGTTGAGATTGTGAATTGATAGTGATGACTTGGATTTTTGGTTGAATGATATCAACGAACACGTTTCCTTTTTTTTCCGAGATTTTGACTTTATTTTCATTAAAAAAAGCGACTGGCTCTCCATTGATGATTTGTACGAACTCGGCGTCTTGTGGAGCAAACCGAATTGCTTTTTCAAGTCCTTTGTCGATCCTCACATCTTTCTCGTCGAATGGTTCTTTGCAGACACAACACTTACTCCTATCGGTATGTTTATTATACCAGTTATTCACAAAGCTTTTCAAGTCTATAGGGTGCAAGCAGTTGACTCCTCGGACCGGGTGTGTCATTTTCGATTTTGAAAATGGGCATCTAAGTGATATTGTGACGTTGTCGACCTCCTCGAATCCGTCTATAGTTGGTTTGTGTGTATAATACATATTCGATTGTAATAAGTACTCATAAAATGGTTCTGTTCGGTTACTTGTGTTTGTGATCTCTTCCAACTTAAACGAGTGGGTTGGGGTGTTCACAGATGGTGAGCGTGGTTTGGACTCTTCTCTCTTCTTCACAATTGACAAATTGGACTTTCTGATTGAAGCTATCCGTTGTAAGGAGTTTGTCCTCGAGAGGGGAGGCGTCTTGGTGATTTCTTCTCCCACATTTCTATTCATCAACTCACTAATGAACTTGGAGAAATCGGCAGAGGACATAAAGTTGCTCGTCGGTGGTATTTGGCCTGATGTGAAGACTTCACGGAAACCAAGCAAATAATTCCTGAAAAAGTTCGCATTTGGGATGACCAATGATGGCACAAACACTTCTTTTAATGACAGTTTGCACTCGGGAATATTCAAATATCCAAGGGTATCTGCTCGCCCATTTTTTTCAAGCCACTCATAGTTCTTCATTTTCTATTTTATCAGTTGAATAGAAAAAGATAGAAAAAGAGTACCTCGGTTTTTCGTTCAAACACTTTTTTATATAACCCTAATACCCTGCATTTTTGACTGGGTATTTCGTTCATAATTTTTGTATAGGCAAGTTGTATCGCGAATTGTCACTTTGCTATTGAATTTTTCTTCTTATGGTCTGAAATAATCAAATTGCATTCTTCAACAGAATTAAATATCTTATTTAAATAATCCCTTAATTCATATGAACTTTCATTAAAATTTTTTATTCATCTTTTATTCAATAGAAGATGAATCTATTTTTTACATATTTCTTTAAATTATCAAAGTATTTGAATGGTTTATTGTTATTTTCATAAAGAAATATTTAAATTAAATAGTTGAAATAATAGTATTCTTATAATTTTTTTACAAAGTTAGTACTAATTAATATTGTTAATATAAATTTTACTAAGTCAATATTATATTGAGATGACAAAGTGTTAGATTTTTAATTAAACAAAAAATAACAAAATTTTATAGTTGAATTTTATAATAATGCTAGAAAAAAAATTTCAATGTTTTGTAAAAACATTTTCAAAAAAATAATTAAAATAAATAAAAATAAAAGTTTAATAAATAAATAAACTATCTAATATTGATAATATTTTTTATTACAAATTAATTGTTTTTGTAAATAATTTTAAAACAGCAACTTTTTTAGTTTGAAAAGAATAATAAAACATAATATAATAAATACTATTCTAAGGAACACAACAAATGAATTAGCAACACTTGGAGTTAGTGTTAGTAGGTACAGTAACATCCTCCATATTCATTGCTGCAGAGCTACGCATTCTCGACATCAAATCCTTGTTTTTGTAAATGGAGTTGACAATCTCGGTGAAGACATTTTCGATCCCTTCTCCCGTCTTTGCACTACTATAAAATATTTTGAGTCCCCCATTTTGTCGACTGAAGTTCTCGACCATTTCGTCAGTCACTTTTCTATTTGGTGCGTCAATTTTATTCCCCAAAATAATAATTTCTGGTTGTTGTTTCTCATTTGCAAGTTCTCCCAACCAATATGAAATCTATTTGTTATTTTTGTGTTCAACTATTCTTCAATCCACATGAGCTCTCAACACGTTTCGTCAAACCTTTTCAAAAGTTGCCAAATCGGTAACGTCAAATGCAACAATACACCCATGTGTTCCTCGATAATATGAACCTTCGTGTTATTCCATTTTCATATGCCGTTATATATAAAACCATATAATTTATATATAACTATATATTACTATATGCAATATTCTATTGGTATTAAAATAGAGAGACGACAAACTGGTGATGTTTCTGAACTTTTCTTGTCCCGCTAAGTGTTAACACGTGTCTTTAATAACAATTTTTGTGTGTTTAAAACGATGAATAACAAACCCGTATCCCACAATCTGCGTGTTACTCTTTATCTATACAAAATTTTCTCTAGAAAACAAACTGGACCTTAATTTTTTTGGAGTCTATAGTAAAGTACTTTGCTTTAAAATCAACACCAACAGTAGACAGCAAAGACTCGTTAAACACGTTGTCACAATATCGTTCAAGAACAGCAGTCTATACATCAGAATATCATTATACATATTATATTATATTATACATCAATTGTAATAATGTTATTAACAAACTTTACCAACGCCAGACTCACCTATTATAAGAACTTTGAAAGTGTAGTCACATTGTGCGTTTGCAGTTGGTTGCATGAATTGCTTTATAAGTTCTTAAATTCCTTTGAATGTTTTAATGGCAAAAGTATGGTTAAATTATAATTTATATTTTATTAATTAATAGTTTCCTGTAGAATGAAGTAGAAGTCTGATTGTTTTATTATATCGGATGAATACCAATACTATTCGAATTTATTTGTTTTTTTAACTGTTTTAATGGAAATGCCGATTGTTATTAATATGTTTTCAAAATTATATTTTTATAATAAAATTTATTTCTTTATTAATTTATTTTTAAAATAGAAAACAAAAATGAAAATCTTAGAACATTGACTTGTAATAGACTGGAAATAATCAAACTAAATTAACACCTTTTTTGTATAATTTTAAATATTATATTTTATATTTTATATTCTATATTCTATATTCTATATTCTATATTATATTAATAATAATGATTTTGACAATTATAGTTAAAACAACAAAATGTTACAAACTATACTACTTGGTTATTTTATTTAAAAAATATAATATATTATTTAATAAAACAAAAATATAAATCTATTTTTTCTATACTTAACAAAAACAAAAATTCAAACATAAGTATTATAAATATATCGTAAAATAAACCAAAATTAAACTATATAAAAAAGTATACTAAATAATAGTAGACAATGTTATTGTATATGTTGTTAAGTGTTGTGTCTTCTACTGAATGGCCCGAGTCGTATAGTGGTGCTCATTACGTATTGCCCACTTTATTGATATTTGGAATTGGGTTTGCCATGCTTGTAATATGTTCGATTGTTTTTGCGCTTGTTCTGACACTTCGCGAATGGTTGATCAAACGTAAAGCGACAACCCAAGTCTCTGATTTAGAGAAGATTAACACCCCAATCCCAGATGAAAAGTAGTCTAATTACATTTTTTATTATATATATTAATAATTAATATAATTTATTGAATCGTATAGTATAAATTATTACATATTATAATATAATTTATAATATAAATATAAGTTATAAAAGAATTATAAACAGATTGTTTGGCTCTCGTGTTCAGTTTATGTGAGATACTCTCTCGCAGTCCATATACCGGTTATTTTTAATACTAAAACATGGAATGGTCTCTATCTGGTGTGTTCCAGTACAATTTTCGTCTTGGCCTTTATAAGTGTTAATGGTTACTATCATGTCATCAACAGTGACTATATACCTCTTGTCTGATATACCAAGCGCACACCCAGTTAAAAGGTAACTATTAATACCATGCTCTTTGCTTGCCGTCAGTTTATAATTTGCTCCAACCACTTTGGGAAGAACTGGAGATGAAATAAATGTCTGTAATTTGGTGAAGCCAGTCTTGACCAAAAGCGTCTTTGTAAGGTATTGAGTGCAATCCAAGTCTTCGTAAACTAAAGAAACCAATTGCCCTTTTTCAAAGTAAACTTTAACATGAACGCCATCTTCAGTTTCATAACACACTCCTTCTTCCATGTCAATCAAAGAGTCACCAACCGACGTTAAAAAGTGGCGAGAAGATACGGTAGATATTATGAGTATACAACAAAGAATGGAAAGAGGGGAAGACATTATTATTTTAGTGTTTTTTTGATTGAGTCAATGATAAATACCACGGAAAATGAATTTAACTATTTAAAAATAGAAAATCCATCAAATAAGCTATTTTTATAAATAAAGTTTTTAATAGATGGAAATGTTTCGATAGTATGCTTTAATTTAGACAATTTTACTGGAAATTCAGAGGAAAAATATTTACTCTTCTATTTATAAACAAAACGATTGATAAAAAAACAATGCAAATTGTCTGAATCATTTTTTGTTCGTGTAAAACAAGTTTGTTAATGGTTTATTTATTAACTAAAAAAATTATATTACTATTAATTATGTTATTATATTATAAACTATTTGTTAACCATAGTAATAATTGCTTCACATTATTAAACACAGAATTATTTTATTCAGTTTTATGATTTTTTGAAATAGACAATCAATCAACTCTTTTTAATAACAAAATAACAATCAGTAATAATATTTTAATTAAATAGTTTGATAATTTATTAATATAATTATTTATTAATATCAATTTAATTTATTTCGAAATTAAAAAAATCAATAAAAAACAATAAAAAATAATAATTTGTGAATGATAAAAATTTTGCAATAGTTAAAATAAAGTCCTTGTTATTTTTGTTTTGGCCTGTTATTACTAAAATATTAATTCAATTTCAGATGATTTTTCCTTTTTGGCTTGTGTAATGTTATGCACATAATATAACCTTTAAAAAATGGAAAATTATATAATAAACTCGAGTTTTCCCGATTTTTAACCCACTTGAATTTTGTTCAATGTTATTTAAGGTGTTAATAGAAAGAGCGACGATTCAAAAATTAAAAAAAAAACTCTTCTGTTGTTTTTTAAAAATTGAATTATTTTTTTTTGTTTTCATTTCGGCTTTTTTCTTTTTTTGTTATTATATCACCATAAAAAAACAATAAAAAATTTTAAAATAAGCGAACAACACAGTTTACAATACATACAAGATAATTTAAAAAACCCAAATACAAAAAAAAATCAGTCAATCAGTGTCTAATGAGCAATCCCTTAACAGCGAGCACCCACTTTCTGACATCTGGATTAATGTGGTAACGCAGTAAATCGAATTCCCACAAACACGAATCCGCAGCCTTTGAGTGGTCCGGTTGATCCGTTTCATTGTTAAATTCTAAAAGTTAAACTTTACATAACAAAGACTCGATAAGTCTCTTTCAATCTATAGAAATAATATATAATTATATAATAAGAATAATTATACAAAATAATACAAACCAGCTATATCGCCCTCTTCGTCTATCATATTAATGAATGTATCTTTATACCTCTTAAACATGTAAGTCATCACCGTTCGTAAATCCAGTGCTATTGACGCGTCACAATTCAACATAAGGAGTAACAGTCGTTTCACAAACGCCGCCACTCGGAGTGGGGGGACCGTCTTGATGTCCAACAACATTATTTTCAAGGACCCAACAAGCATATCTCTATTCTTCACGTTGTCCTTCCCTATGAAGTCCTTTTGTTCAAATGCAATTTGTCCGATCGTCTTATAGAGCGCGTCATAGAATTTAACGTTATCGACGTTGATCATGAAACTTTGCAATTTCATCGTGTTGAAAATGGTATAACAGACTCGCACAGTATCGAGCGGACACAACCCATCTGCCTTCTTTGTCAGCAATTGTTCTAAAAGTTTGATGATGTCCATTAAGAAGTCGTAATTGATTTTATACGTGTGTAGTGCCATTCCCTCAAGTACCATAGGTATCATCGGCGAATCCAAATTCGTTTTCAATATTCTAAAATATGTTCTGAAGACGGTATCAAGTACTAACATGTTATACTTTTTCTTTTCCTCTGAACTGTATTTCGCCTCAACTAGTCGAACATCCTTATCCAACTTCCGTTCAATTCTCAAGACTTTCAATTGTCTTCTTGTAAATTGTCCCTTAGTGTTGACCTTCTTCCTCTCTTCTTTTCTTTCTATATGTCATTCATATATTCTCTTTCAGACGTTTCAATAGAATACAATACAACAGTGAAATAAAGAAATCGAATAATATAATAATATTTTAGTATAAAAATATTATAATATTATTAAAATAATATAATAATAATATATAATAATATATAATAATAAGATTATAATATTATAA
>NW_004440426.1:439584-501551 GCF_000330505.1 Entamoeba invadens IP1
ACTTCGTCTCTTCAAATTTTTCAGCTTCCGGTAACTTCTCAGAAACTAAATTGTCGTTTTCGGTCTTCCCTTCATTAGGGTCAGACTCTCGATATTCCTCGACATTTTCGTCACTTTCATCTCCGTCTTCGTATGTGTCTTTTTGCTTCTCACGAGACATCAAATTAAACTGTATTTCATAGGTTTTTATATATTCCTTTTTAACCTGTTTCGTATAAATGTTATTAAAATTGTTATTAAAATTGTTATTAAAATGTTATTAAAAAAACAGTCTTTTGAAAAAAATCAAAGGGTTTAAAATGAACTTTTATTAGTGAACAAATTATATTTAAATTATTAATTTAACAATAAAAGAATAGAATTTGTTTTTTGATGAAACTACTTAGAAACTTGAAAGAAAGAAAAGCATTTGATGAAGAAAAAAGAACAACAACAAAACACAATTGCTGAAATTAATGAACTTATTGCGCGAATCAAAGCAGAGGCGCCTCCTCGTGGAGTGAACCCATTGTTGTCTGAAACTGCTATTGGAAAGGATTACACTGTATCATACCCCGATGCAAAGAAGTTTTCTGAATTTCCAATAAGTAAGGAAACCCTAAAATCATTGACCGAGAATGGTTTTACTGTTATGACGCCCATTCAAAGAGCAATAATTCCTCATTGTTTAATTGGCCGTGATGTAATTGGTGCTGCCAAAACGGGGAGTGGGAAGACTTTAAGTTATTTGATACCATTGATTGAATATATGTATCGTTCCCAGTGGTTTGAACGTGGTGGCCTTTGTGCATTAGTTATGGCACCCACCCGTGAGTTGGCACAACAAATCTTTGACGTCTACAGCAAAATAGCTGGTGATAAATATAACGCGGCTTTAATCACAGGAGGAAAAGACGAGAAACTAGAGGCAAAAGCTTTGTACCAAACAAACTTTTTAGTGTGCACCCCAGGAAGGTTGTTGTACCACTTAGAAAACACTCCAAAGTTCAATGTCACGCCACTCAGGTTTTTAGTGTTGGACGAAGCCGACAGAATTTTAGACATGGGCTTTAAGAAGGAGCTCACCAGTATATTGGACTATTTACCAAAGAAACGGCAAACCCTACTTTTCTCAGCAACACAAACAAAAAGCGTCAAAGACTTAATTCGCCTTTCTTTAACACACCCGGAGTTCATATCAGTCGACGAACAGTCTGAATTTTCTACTCCGGAGAACTTAAAGCAGTTTTGTCTGATTTTGAAGGAAAGGCAGAAGGTCAATGTCCTCTTCTCCTTCCTCAAAACACACACAAACTCCAAAATTATCGTCTTCTTCCAAACCTGCAAACAAGTCCGGTTCTTCTTTGAAACGTTCAAACAACTCAGATGCGGGCTCGAACTCAATTTACTGTATGGAAAGCAATCTGCAAATTCAAGATATTCAAGATATGAGTCATTCGCTGAACTCGAAAGGGGCGCACTCTTTTGCACTGATATTGCATCGCGAGGGTTAGACGTCAAAAATGTTGACTGGATTATCCAGTACGACTGTCCTGAAGACACTGCACAGTACATTCATAGAGCTGGGAGAACTGCAAGGTATAACAAAGCCGGAAATGCGTTGTTACTTCTTTCTGAGCAACAGAGCTCGTTTGTTGAGAAACTTCAGAAGGTCAAAGTGCCTATAGTTCGCATGATGCCAAACAAAAGGATGTTGAAAGATATAGCCGATGAAATTACACATTTGATGATGGAGTATCCCTTTTTGAAAGGATATGGGATGTCTGCAATAAAAGCTTATACATATAGTCTGACGAAGATGAGTGACAAGTCCATCTTTGATCCTGAAAAAGTCGACAAAATGGGGATCCAAGCAGCTTATGGCTTAGGGACAAAAGACATCAGTTTAAATGCATTAGAAGCCGAGAAAATCAAAAAAGAAGAAGACGAGTGTAAGAAGCCGACTGAAGTGATTAAAGACAAAGAAGAGATTATTCAAGAAAAATATGTGATCGAAGAGAATACCAGTGAAAGTGACGATGATGACTTAATGAAAGTTTCTAAGAAACAATTGATGGACGAAGTGCCACTCGACGAAAAAGAGAAAGTCACTCCCCCCAAAGAAACATCACAAGAAACACAAACAAAAGAAGAAAAAGAAGAAAGTGAAGAAAATGCCTCATCGGAAAGTACCTCAACGAGCGAAGAAAGTGAAAAAGAAGACCAAAAAATGGAAGAAGAAAAGATTACCAATGGCAAAGAAACAACTCAAAGCACTGAAGCAAGTGAAGAGGAAAATGAAGAAGAAGAGAACGACGGCGATTTCGCAGCTCGAATGGAAGAAGAAGTTCGAATAGCAAATGAAGAAGACAAGCAACGCGAACGTGAACGAAATAGGTTAAGGCGTGTACAAGAGAGAAACAAATACCTTGGCCTCGCAGATATAAGAATTGACGATCGAAAACATTCACTTGATATAAGTCAACCAACTACTAAAAGGAGTGTCGAAGATTTACTTAAGGAGAAGTTGAAGGGAAGTTCCTTACTTTGATTGATTTTTTATTACCAACGGTTTCGGCGTTACACCGTGACGGGTCTGTTCTGAAATGACCCGTCACTGTGTTACGGGTCAATTTAAGAATGACCTTTTCAATACTACTAATCTTAGTCAATTATACTAAGACGTGTGAGTAATTTGTGTAAGATTTTTTATTTGAGTATGGATGAAATGAAACAAAATGGATGGTATTTGGATGTGTTGAAAGAAGACAAACAGAATAACACATGAATTAATAAATGACTTGAAACAACTCTTTGCTGACTGGTTTGAAAGCGGAGTCAAGTTCTTTTTTATCACCAAAGGTCATACCTTCCTCTTCCCCGACCGACTTGACCCAATGCCCTTTAAACCTCTTTTGCCGCTGATGTGTGTTTCGAAGGTAATGTGAGAAATACCGGTTCTTCACTGAGTTTGGTGCTCTCCCGGGGAGAAAAGTACTAATTAACTTCCATTTGTTTCCTAAGACTTGTTGTTTGTCTAAAAGAATTTTATCCTCTTCGGGAGTCCACTCGACTTTGTCGGCATCGTTTTTGGACTCTTTTCGCTTTTTGATGTGGACACTTTCATTCTTTTTAATTGGCGCGTGGAAAGCGTCTGGGCAGTCCTGAATATATAACAGTCCGTCCGAGTCTTTTTGGCGCCCAATACTCATCAACTCGATATGCTTTGTATTTAAGTTCAATACAAAACATTTTAGAATACTTGGACACTGCATTTTTGCTGTTGTGTATTTTTTCGTGTTTTATTGTTTATATTACACCATGTTTTCTATGAAAAAACAATGGGTATTGGGTTAAACATAGTACTCAAAGCTATGTAAAGCTCTATATGCCAAAGGTAAATTAGTAAAAGGTATAGAATATTACAAATCTATTTTTATTCATTAAGTGGGGTTCATAAAACATGGTGTAGCGCTATTAAACGCGCCCTATTTTCCTCATTCTTTTAATTGAAAAAACCTATTAGTATTGGTACAAAATAATTAAAACTGCTACTGGAACTTAAATACACGGGAAACTCCAACTACCTTTGGTTGGAAAAAATTAAATATAACAAAAAAAATGCACGCCGGAAAATTATTGCAGTTTTTTTTGTCAAAAATAAAAATTCTATGTTTGGCTATTTTAACAGTTTAAAAATAAAAATTTCGACTTCTCGCAGCCAATTTGGTCAAAAAAACGCATTTTGCTCTCAAAAAAATCAAAAACTGTCCGAAACTATTTCTCATCGTTCTTTTTATTAAAAGTAACTAATAACCATTTAATAGTATTTTAAATTAAAAAATGGTATGGCAAACCATGTTGGTGGTAATAAAACTGCATTTTGATTGATTCTATTTTTAATTATTTTGTTTCAAGTATTTTAGTTTCTTTTGTTTACTGGACAATATATTTGGATAAATTCCTGATAATTTGCGTTATAAACTAGCATTATAATAATACTTTTAGAATATGCCAAACACACTTTTGAACAAGCCGACAAATGTTTAAAATAATCTCCCGAAAAAACCAATCTTTTCTTGACAACCATTTTAAGTGAAGAAAAGTCAGTTTAAAAATTTTGAATGAAAATATTAACACACGTTTTCTTTCATTTTTCCTTGATAAACAATTGTAATACTCGCATGATTTTGGGATGAAATCACCGAAAACAATTGAATAAAATACTCTTTGTTTTTTTACTGTTTGGAGGCATATTGATTTATTTTTTTAAAAAACTGTTTTATTTCTTTGATTTGTTCTGTAATTGAATTGAGTTTTCACCAAACCGGTACTTTTGCCGTTTCCTATTCCATTTATTATCGTTGATTATAATTATACTTTATAAAGTATAATTGTTATTAACATTTTAAATTAATAAGTTTGGTATTTTTTATTAATGATTATATTATCAACACTTTAATTATTTTTAATTTCCTAATAAATTAATAAAAAAAAATTAGTATTAATTTATTAGTAATATATACTAAAATAAATAGTAAAAAAACTTATTATATTAAATTATAAAGAGTAATAAAGTTAATTAGTCAAATAAATTAGCAGCAAGAGGCTCCCTCGTCTTTTGGTTGAATTTGTTTCGAAAGATCGACGGCATCTGCGTTTGGTTTTGGGTTAACAAGATCGGAGAATGTTTTAAAAATTAGGCGGGTAATCTTAGCCATCGCCTCCTCGACCGCCAGCCCACTTTTTGCTGATGTCAAAATGCCATCCGCGTATTTTTGTTCGTCGACTTTAGCACGAAGGTCTTCTTCGGCGCGTTTTAACTCGGCTTCAGTTAAAGCGTCTGCTTTGTTCCCGACAAGTAACGCGGGAATTGATTGTTCGTTGAATTTGACTTTATTTTCAAGATCATCTTTCCAGCGATCGGTGGCGTTGAATGTTTCTGGATTTGTTAAGTCATACATGATTATAGCTCCATGCGCTCCATTATACTATTAAGTTATTACTTTCATTACTATAATACTTTCTAATTAAAATTACTAATAATTAAAGTTAACAAACATATACACGTGTCATAGCTATATACTTTTCTTGCCCAGCTCTTGTGTTACTTCAATTCAAATTGGTCGTATTATATATTATAATTTTATTATAATTATATTATTAACAAACCTATATCCCATAATCGCAATTCTACATCTTTGTCATCTACTGTTGTCATTTTGACGGCAAAGTCAACACCAATCTTCTCTGTTATTTTTGTATATTCTATTATTCTATTATTTTATTATTCTATTACTATTCAATTAATTAATATATTAATTAATTAACAAACAGTCGGGCGATATAATTGATCGAACACCCCATGACAATACTTTCTTATTGTACTTGTCTTTCCGACATTTGGTTCGCCAATAACAATAATTTTAAGTTGTAAAGTTTCTTTCAAGTCGTCCTATTGTGTAAGTCACGACATTAGTTACACCATTCAATAAAATGTTTTAACATCTGTTACTAGAGAACAAACCATTCCTCTTGTTTTTTTTAAGATCTCAGCATATTTTTATTTGAACCCAAGACCAGAACAATCCGTATGCTTCTCTAATCTCTGTTTTTTTATTGGATTTCTGGTATTTTATTGGTTCTTTTTTATTAGTCAATTTATTCCTTCTCTTTGGTAGAATTAATGCCTTTTAAGTGCTTTTTCAATCTTATTTACTGTACTATATGTATTTGTTTTATTATTATAATATTTATGGTACTGTTAATAGTGATGGTAAAAACCTTTTCAAAAAGCCTTTTAATAAAAAACTAAAGGAGATTGAAATATTTTGTAAACAATTAATTATAGTTTATTTATAATAATTATATAATTTCAATTATTCAGAAAAACAAATTCAAAAAATTGCAATTAAGAAAAATCCAAAAACTTGGAATATTATTGATTTTTGAATTATATTTATTTTTCAACCATTAAAATAGTTTGGATATCATAACAGAATAGTTATTTATTTATCAAACAATTTAACATATTTAATAGTTAATTATGTTATAACATAAAATTATTCAACATTCTATAAAACTTAAACATAAAAAATGACATTACTTTTTTCTTGCAACAAAAGAGATGATCGCAATAGCGGCGAGTGGAACGATAACCGCAATCCAAATATTAACGTGTACTTCCTTTCCTTTCGTTTTGATTTTTGTTTTTTCGTTTTGTTGGACTGTTTCACAATTTGAACATTTACACAGAGCTCCAAGAGAAACAATTCCCTCTTTATTACATGAATACTTTTTATTCCTCATATTATTTGCTTTACAAAAAACTTCAGTAATTGGAATACCATATGGTTTGGTACACAAAACGTCTTTAAAGGCCTTTACTTCATATCCTTTATCACTTTCTTTTTCAACACTGACATACATCACACTCTTTTCGCTCTTGCAACTCTTTTGCAGTGTAATTCCAGTGCACTTTTTTTCTTGAACATTGGTGCAGGCTACTTTATAGTTATCGCTGAAGTCGCACTCCGTACCAATCGCCTCTCCGCTCCCACACGCAACTGGAACACAAACCTCCACGACGTTTTTACCAACAGAATTACGACGGGGAGCACCACTCCCATAATTTTGTGGATGTGGAAATTTACTCGTGTAAGCTCCATTCTTTCGTGCTTTCTTAAAGCGCATTCTTTTGACTGCTGAGACCTCGCCCACAATCATAAGGATACAGACTACAAACAGCCGCATACCAATTTTGAGTTCTTTCAAGTTCGTTGTCAATGAACTCCGTTACGTATATAGTTTATTTTACTATCAAATTGAATTGCCATATAAACTATATAATATAACAATTTTTACTTAAATAGTATAGTAAAACAAAATAGTAAAACAACTAATACTTTAATGGTTAAATGCAATTAAAACTTTTTGAGTTGCTCGAGCATCCATTCATCGTTGATTTGTTCGACATCCTTGACGGTGTAAGATCTCTGGACACCGGGGAGTGCTGTTTGGAGGAGTCCAAGTGATGACGTGTAGATCATTGATTCTCTTGGGTTGATTCCAGTTGGGGAGTAATAGATCAACACAAGAGGATATGTGACTCTTCCATCACTTCGGGGGTACTTGTAACTGTACACGACAAATCTTGGCTCGACTTCTGGGAGTTCTTCTTGCAGTTCTTCCAATGGCTTTTTGTCAAACTCCGCCTCAACTTCTATTGTTGTGCCCTTGATCACTAATATCAGCGCGCAGTTCTCCGGGTCACGCTTGATTTTAAACTTCTTAAACTTCTGTGCGGCGTCTGCACTCAATTGAGCTAGCGAGTCCATTCGGATTTCGAGTTCCTACGCCACTTTATATAGTTCTCCGGCTCTTTGAAAGAGTTATTATTAACTCTGGAATACTAGAATAAATAAGTTGTTTTAGTATAAATTTAATTATTGTATTGTTAATGAAGTTACTATAAACAAACTATCGAAAATGAGTTAAAAATGAGAGATGTGAGGGATTGAAATTGGCGGAATGGCAAGATTTGAAAGGGTCTAAAATTGCTCACATTGTGCTGAGTGTCTTGGCACCAACGCACAGATTAATGAATGAAAGGCCGAAACGTGAGGTATCGTCAGAGTCATTCTTAAACCCCTCTATCATGGCGAGTATCCCAAAGATGTTTGTCAGATGAGACTCGGTCAACAAGAACGCAAGGATGTTGATGTAATCATCTGTACATCTATATGTGGGTTTGTCACTCAAATGATACTTTTAGTACAAACAATGGAAGGAACAAACAGTTCTGAAAGTTTTTTCTGGTCGATGGCACATGACAAATCTTGCGAAATTAGTTCCTGAATTTTGTCGATAATTGCCCTTGTTTTAATGAGTGTTGTTGTTTTGTCAAGCCCTTTTAATGCAACTAAAGACTTAACAAAAATTGCTTCTATGTCTGCTGGGAATTTGGGAGGAATAACGCGAAATTCTTTTTTCAGATCAGTCGCAACCAGTTTTTTGAATTGATACTCCATATCTTTGTCTTTGTTTTCTTCTTTCGAACAGAATAATTTTTTAATGGAATCAAATGACAAATCAAAAAGTAGATCTTCGAATTGAGTTATCGGTAATTGTTCCACACTTTTCAATCTCAAATATGACGATATGTGAGAAACAAGTTCTCTCGATGTTTCTTTAACAAAACTGTAGAGTTAATGAAAGTTAATGATAGTAAATTGTAGTAATAATAATAAAAATTTATGTTGAAAAATCACAAACCGTTTGATTTCCGACGCAACTTTTTCGTTTTTGTCTTTGTTCGTTACGACAATTCGCGAGATATTTGAGTTGAGAGAATGAACAGTCGATTCAATCACATCTAATAAAGGGTGTGCTGGTGTCTCGGAAATTATTTTAAAGATCCTTTCTGCTAAGTTTGTTATCTTCTCTTTCTGTGCACCTTTAATCATCTTTTTTAAACTACTGTCAACTTCCTTTACACTTTTCATTTTATTTGTGTTTTTTATAGTTAAGTTCTTTTTTTCATTTTTATAAAGTTACTAAAATTTAAATTAATCAAAAATTTCAAATAAAAATACTATTGAAAAAAAATTACTTTTATGAATAAGTAACTCTTATAATATATATTTTTATTATTAAAATATAATAAAAGTATTAAGTTAATTTTATTATATATTATATTATATTTATTATATATATTATTCAATCAATTCTATTGATCGAATAATAATAGTTAATAATATTATAAAACATGGTATTCTTCCATTCAACAAGTATAACAAGGTATAGTAATAATAAACCAATAAATTATAGTAAAAGGTCCTTGTTGATTTTTGGGAGTTTGTTATTGACTTGGCTTAGCTCAAATTCACTGATCCAACACACACCATCGTCAAGTTTGACGGTGTAATTTGAGAAAAACTTTGAAGGGATCAAGTTGTCTAAATTCCCGATGTACATTTTTCTCCTCATGAAAAGCCATACAACAAAAATCATCAAGAACAATGCCACAACAACAACCACAAAAGTCCCAACGTAAAATACAATGTAAATATAAGTCGAATTTCGGTCGGGGTTTGCTGCGAGTGCATTTATAATGAATGAAAGAAACAATATTACTTGCATTTCCTTTGTTTAATTTTGTAGTTATGTCCACTTTTCATTCTTTCAACTTTTATTAAAGATGTTTCAATTGTTTAATTCTTTGTTTCTAAAATATTATTTAACTTATTAATATTTACCAAAACTATTGAGCCCAATTATTTGAGTTTGACAATACAATTCAATAAATAACTAATAAAATTTATTTAAACTATATATATAGTTTATTTTATAATTTATTTGTAGTTAAATTATTTTTTTCATGTGTGTTAAAGCTTCAATTTGAAATTAAACAAAACAAAAAGAAATTACAAGCAATAGACAATCGCATTTTTCCCTTTCGATTGTACACAATAGAACACTTTGCATTCATTTTCGGTGAATAAAAACGATGTGACTTCTCCCGCACTTCTATCCGCAGAGTAAGAAGAAACCATCCCCATATTTTGGGCATCGAAAATGATAACTTCTCCAACATTGGTGCCAATAACTAACACATTCCCAACACCATTTTTACTCTTTGTTACAGCACACGCAGTGATCTTCGCGTTGATATTAAACTCACCAAACACCTCACCATTGATATCAAACCCAGTAATGTACGATATCTCAGTTTCTTTATCAAACGTCACTATAAACGTATCTCCGTTACCCGAAATGACTACATGTCGTACAGGGAACTTCACATCCTTTTTCCATCGTATTTTCTCTGTGAGGATCGACCATGTGACAACTTCGCCAAATTCATTGCCACCAATGGCTGTATCAAAGTACACCGAAACACTTATAGCACTCACATCACTCAACCCTACAAATTGCTGGACATGCCACTTCCGCATCCCAACCACACAGTCCCCGCCAGTGATAATGTAATCCTCTTCACTGTGTAAACACCTGACACCAACAAGCACTTTCAACACATCGCTATTCTTCATAATGCGATGAGTGTTCTCTTCATACCATATCACATTATTCCCACTTAAACTGCAGATTCGCTTGGTTATCGCAAACACACCATTCTTTTCTGGGACTAAAAAGTACGCGTTTGTATATTCCCGATACTTCTTTGGTTGCCGTGTTGCTGCACTGAGTAATAGACTACAACTTTTATCCCTCGAAGATTTCACTACTCGCTTCGAGAAGCTTTTGGCCTTGACTTGTTTCGGCAAAATCCCCATCGTTTTCCAAAAGTGCTTTTTGAGAATGTCATCCTTCTCACTCCTTTCAGTAAAGTCGGGCGAAAAGACATTGAAATTCGTCGAACTTTGTTGTGACGACCCAAAGACCAAATCAATCCACAAATTTAAGTCGGTAGAAACTAACCCACTCTCCAACGACTGTCGCATCTTTTCAGTGAACTCTCGTGGCGTAACACTGACATAATCCTTCGCACTTTCTCGAAGTCCAGAAACTTTCCATTTGGGTAATTCAACATCACCAAGAGACTTCCCGCCTTTGTCAGCACCTTTTGTGAGAAATTTGTTAATGTTTTGAAGAAACGTCGGAGTGGTGTAATATTGCGGAATTAACTCGGAGCGCGATTGCTCTACAGAACTCTCAAAGAGATTCTCAACACTCTTAAAGACTCTTCCACCAACTTCAAAACACCTCTCGGACATTTCAGTCCATAACATCCCAGCAAACGGCTGAAGACGAATCATACTCCGACACACCAAACTCTGACTGCTTAAATAACAACTGTAGTTGTACCCTTTCTCGTCGAAGCTTTCGTGTAACTTCCTTTTCGACGTTTCTCGACTTTTTTCGTCAATAAGACTAATTGGAAATTCAAGGTTCCGATACGACCGAATGTCGTTAACGCGGAAATTATTAGAAAATTCCGAAGTCACCCACGGGTATATCGGATATTGATACAATAACAGGAATGTGCGGTTGGCGTATCTATTGACCTCGTATAAAAAGTCGTAATTGGACAACATCCCCTTCTCCCACAATTTCGTCTTTTCCTCAAAGCGTTGCGCCTCGTTTGGAACAATAGGCAGTTGTGACAAAAACTCGCTTCTCTCTGTAGAACTCTTGAATTGCAGAATAAATGACTTCAACGAGTAAAAGTGGAATATCTCGAGTGCAGTGTCTTCGTACAACACACTCATTCGATGGACGGACGTAATGTCTTCAACATCAATACAAAGTTCTCGACACTCTCGAGACGTCATATTTTTATCCCCTCCTTTGTTGAATCTGACAACCAAATATCTTGTGTTTGTAATCGTCGAAGTGTTGGAGTAGCCCAAAGTGTCTTCCTTATAATCTTTGAAATAGACTATCGCGGGATAGTCCTTATCATATTTCAGAAATTCAACTAAATACTTCGCTTCGACTTCGTCAAACATCTTAAAACGCACGCGCTCGACTAAGTTGTCGTACTTCTTCAATTTTTCTTCCTCTTTTTTCGGATCACAGCAGTGTTCTTCAATAGGCAATGACGAAAACTTTGGAGTGGTCTTACTCAATATCATCTGAGAGTTCCCATTACATAATGTGTTCTCAAGTTTTATGAAGGAATACGGTGCACTGAAGTCATACTCAAATATCGCATCCTTTGTGGTGTACTTTCTTACCATTTTTCTCCACGCCATCACAGCGACAGTGTCAACTGTTTCAGTCAATTCGCTCTGATAAAAAGAGTTGTTGATATCGATAATATCGCTTTCAATTTTGATTGGTGAAACTTTGACGTGTGGGAGGGGTTCTGGGGGAAAGATCTCGCACGAGGTCATTAACCATTTGATACTCTCCTCGACATCTCCCGTGCTCTTTTCCATGAACTGTATTAATTCTCCTTTGTTCTCAAATTTCTTCATCAGTTGGCTTAATGGGTGAACGATTGGAAATTCATTGATATTAGGCAGAGTGTTCACAGTCTCTTCAACAAGTTGCAAAGAATCATTTTCAAAATCTTTCAGATACTCCGAAAATGCACCAAAGACCAAAAACGAGTAATAGAGTGCAATCGGCATACCACTGACGTTATAATCTTTGATCGTTAACATCGTCTCTTTGATGGAAAACTTCCTGTCGACAATTTGTAACACATTCTTCGGTAGGGCTGTTGTGAGGTCGACGTTTAACTCGACCAGATAAGTAAACAGTTTGATAATGGCAATAGAAGGAAAGAGAACATGTTTGTAACGAACACTCATATTCAAGTAAAACGCCCAGCGCACTGCAGAGAGTCTTGTATATAAACAGAGAGAAGATAGCTTCAAGCAAGTCATATTTGGATCCAATCCCAAAGACCCGAACGTCTCAATCATCAAGTCGATGTTTTGGAGTAAAACAGGGGTATTCACATTCGAACAGTAATACACATCAGTGATATTAACCAGACAATTCCACGTGAGAATTTGTACTTTCTCGTTTTTTCGACTAACTTCAAGGTGTTTTGCCTTTTTCAACAAAGAAATGACAAACTCGACATTGATGCCCTCCAGAGAACCAATCATTAACACATACTCTTCACATTCAACACTGATTGAAAGGTCCCACAAGACGCTCAAAATGTCCGTGTTCATGATTTTGAGGACCTTTTCACTTTTTATACCACCAAGTAAGTTTGGAAACAACTGACTCATCGTCGTCACAGACACGATGTTATTCGCAATATAACTGTGGAGCAATTGAATGACGTTAATGAGTTCTTCAGCAGTTGTACAATGGTAGATCAAATTGACTAAGTACGTTTCAGAGTAACACTTTTTGAGGGTATTTAAGTACTCCAGAGTTTCGTCACTCGACACCATTTTGAACAATTCCTTCACAACAATTTTAAGTAATTCCAAGAAGAGAATTGGTCCAGTCACTTTCCCATTTTCTCGTGGTGATAATAAGTTGTTTTCCGAATGAGAGTTTTTCATTAAATTTCTCTTCTCCTTTTTCTCTCCGTCCTTTTCGTTTTCCACCAACCGCTGCCCAAAGAATTCAGCATGTGGGAAATGGGGCGTCTTCCCACAGAATCTGCAGAGGATAGGTTTTAACATCTCAGACACCTCCGACCAGAGTGGTGTTTTTACAAAGCATTGAATGACCTCCAAAAAGAGGTTGAGAACACTCACTGAATTTGTTCCAATTACCAGTGGAACGTACTGCACAAATGCCGCGATGCATCCGTTTTCCCTTAAAACAATCATATTGTGTTGTGCAAACTCGCCAACTAAAAAAGTCTTAATTGTCTTCAAATACTCTTCAAAAACATCATTCGACGTCCTCATCCAAAATGGCGGACAGAAGAAAATACTCTTCATCAACTCGCCCGTTTCTATATATAAATCAATCACGTTTGGACTTTCGTCTTGGTTCGAACATAAGTTGACCAAACTCTTGACAATGCCTATGTTTTCCGTAAGCTTCTCATTGTATGGTAAACCCCCTCCAATGGAATTTTGTTTTTCGTAAGTGGTATAACTTAGGATATCGGTTAGTATACGACCAAAGTGTATTTCTCTACATTTCTGCGCAGCAACCCGATTCTTCGAAATATACTTTCTGATCACTTCGATGACCTCTAAAGCATCTGTCGTCGTTTTCACTTCAGCTAACAACAGTAATAGCACTTCAATACCACCAGTCATATTTAAAGCCTCTTTCATTCCAACACACTCAAATGCAAAATGGGCATTTGGTGATTTCACGGTGATCTCCTCGAACTTCTTTGTATCGTTGTAATACACCTTTTTCGCCGAGAGAAGTGCACTCGCAAAGTAGTCGAAATTTTGTGTCACCAACGGGAAGTTAATTGGTGGTTCTGTTCCCCAGTCGGAAGGTAAGACGTCTGGTCGTGTTGTGACCATCGCTTTAATAACTTCTTCATTCAGCGTATCCTTAAAAAAGTTGATGTTGCCCATTCGGTACGATGCATTATTGGTTTGTTCCATAGTAATCTGAAATGGAAAGAACGCGAGTGGACACATTTCAAGCGGTTCAAACCCACTCAAAAACTTTCCGTCCACTGCAATTTGCACTTCGAGCGACTTCGTCTGTTTCATGTTGATCGATATATGTGAAAACACTTTGAGCCGAAAAGAGAAGCCAAATTCAACGGGATCCACTTTATCGTTTTGTCTGATCTCAACTAAAATGGCGATGGAAGAAACAGAGAATGTAAACACCGCATCTCTCCACTTTAAGCTGAAGATGTTGACCAACCCATCTTTGGAATAATCCGCGTAATTAGTCATCGACAGCCAAAATGTTATCCCAAGACTTTGAGAATTAGGAGAGTCGATTTTGAACTCAACAGTATTGGCACACAACTTCGACACTTCAATGACATTTCGTGGCTTTAGAGTGCAGTGTGTGCAGTCGACTATCAAGTCGCGCTGTTTTTCACTCAACCCATTTGCGTGGATGTCTTTCAAAAATTTCAAGAAGAATGTTGGATCGCAGTTGTAGTTGACAACAACTTGCAGAAAGTAGTAAATCGAGTTCACCGGAGTATTTGTATTTGCTAAGGCCAATAACGGAATGATCAAATTGGAGTGTGACAAGATGTCGACGTTGAGTGGGTTTTCGAGTAACGGCAAGAGTTCCGAAAATGGCTTCTCGACAGTGTCAACCAAATCCAGTAACGTGACGTAAACTTCCAAGAAAAGAACATTGTCGATCACACACGATTTGTCGAGTGACAAATTGCGTAAATGGTTAAACACGCAAACACCAATTTTGTCGTAAATGTTTTTTAATTTTTGGAGTGTCGATTTCTTCAGAAACAATTCGATGATTTTGGGTTTGAAAATTTTGTGGGTTTTGAAGGTTTCGAAAGAGAGTAACAACACAGTGTAAAACTCTTTCAGCGTCGACAAATTGTCGTCGCCAATGTCCACAAGCAAATTTGATTCGATGAATTGATAGTAATACTCCAAGTCATTCTTATTCAAGTTGTCACTCATCAAGGAGTAAATTTTCAACACAGCCAAATTGTGTGCAATTTTCGACATTTCTTTTGGTGGAGTTAACAGAGAAAGTGACTTAGTGAAGTATGTGAAGTCCATTTTCTCATGCGAGTTCGTCATTTTTGTTTGTAACACGCCAGTTGTCAAAAACGACACAATCAAATCGTACGTCTCCTTTGAAATGTTCGAGTACGCCACGATTTTACAAATGAAGTTTCGGGGCTCACTCACTAAAAAGTCTTGTGTGAGTGGTGCGGATACAAACAACTTCAACATGAATGTGAGGTACTCCAATATATCGTTTGTGTTAATGTGGCTTCGTAGAGTGAAAGAGAGTCCATTGACGACAAAGAGGTTGTAGATTTCGGAACTCTGCATCAATGAAAGTTGGGTAGAAATGATTGCGTACAGTTGTGTTGCGTACTTAGGACCTATTGATGAGCCTCTTTAATTGACCACAAACCAACGAAACAAACATTTGAGCAGATTTGTAAGCACCACAATTTCCTTTTCATTCAAATGTACGATCGAGCAGAAAGCGACTGTTAATATGTTATTCGCCGATTCCGTATTTGCTTTATCCAATATGTCCAACAGCGGTGAGAGCAGATCGCAATTTGCATGTCGTTTGTGTGATGCGCAGAGGAGTTTTGTCATACAAAATTCGAACGCGTTCGTTAACGTCACGGGGGCCTTTTGCATCATTTTGTAGAACTGCACAAGTCTTGCAACAAACGATTTGTCAGACGAAAACGTCACGTAATTGAAATAGTAGAGCAACACTTCAATTTCAATTGGACACTTTGTATTCCACGGGAAGAAATTACCAGAGAATATTTCGTTGGGGAATAAGTACGAAAGCATTGTCTGAAAGCGCATCACTTGATTCACAGTGATTGCTCTCTTATTTACCATCTTAAAGATTTTCGGCGTTGGTGTCTTTTGTACGTCTTCGTCCATCTTAAAGACGTTTTCTAAAGAGCTGACAATTGGTTTCCCTAACAGTTTAATATCACTATCAAAAGATCCCATTTTCCCATTGGGGTCATTTTCAATTTTAAAGACATTGATGTGCTCCTTCTCATACTTCTCACTCTCCTTCACGTCGTTTTTAAGTTCCTCGGCTTCAGCCTCGACCCCCCACCTTTTGATCATATCCATAATCTCGACAGGGACATTGTTGTAGTTTTCCAAGACAAGGCAATAATAGTCGATGAACGCGTCGACGTGTTGTGTCGGGAAATTTGTGAATATGAGATTATCGGTGTTGATGATTTGAGCCTTTGCGAAGAGGGCGACGATCTGTGTGACGAACCACAACACGGCGGCCGGTTGTGAGTTGTCTGTGTCTTTCACGATGGTTGGAATGAGTTGGATTTTTTCGAGAAAGGAGTAATGTGGGTCGATGGCGATTTCCGCCTTCCCCTCGTAAATCTCGGGAAGACATGTGATTAAATAATTTGTGAGTTTCTGCGCCGTTTTTGTCGTGAAGAGGTCCGGTCGTTTCAAAACTATGATGTATAATATTTGGATGAACGGTTGAGCGGTAGAGCAGTAACTCGAAAAGAATGTCTGGTGATTCATCTCGACAATCAAAGTGACGGTTTGCGCAAGAAATGATGTGAAGTCGAGATTTTGATTCAAAAAGTCCGATGACATTTTTTTCGTCTCATCAAATTTTCGAAAAACTTGAAAAATGGAGAGTTGAGATCGCTCGTGTTCATATTGAGCAAAAACTTCAATGAACTCAGGAATAGACTCAACTCTGAATGACGGCGAACGGCTAATCTGTACACACGGTCGATTGGGAAGAGACTGTGAGTTCGATTTGAGTCGACGAAACATTGAAATTTTTATGTTCTTTTTTTTAGTTGTCGTTCCGCACATTATTCTTTTTATTAATTGTTTTATTAATTATTTTATTAATTATTTAATTAATTAACTTTAGTTGTTTCATTTTCTTTTCAATTTTCCCGTTGAGCAGATTAGATTGTCGGGAAAAAAATTGTGAGTTTTCTTTCGAAAATTTGAAAGAACATGATTTTTCAAATTAAAAAAAACTTTTTTGTTTAATAAACAAAAAAGTTGTTAAATAATTTGAATTAAATAAATACTATTGAATATAATATTTTGTAATATATATACTATTAAATAAATTCAAAAATATTTTAGTTGTAAAAAAAATTGTTCCTTTTTGTCAATTGTTTTTGTTAATTTATATTTGTTTAGTTAATTTTTGTTATATATTATAATTGTTTTTCCGAAGTAATAAAACAAACATTTTTGTAATTTTAATTTTTATATTTTTATGGGGCAGACCTTTCTCACCCTCACCCCGTTTACCAAAATAAAATATTTGCCGCGAGTGTTTTTTGAAGGAAGTCCACTTTTCAGCCACTGTTTGTGCGTCTCCATGTCACCCACTTTCATTGTCCGTACTGTGTGGACGCGGATGTGGTTCCCCCCCGCTTGCGGAGGGGGGGTCAGGGGGGATCCGCGCCAAGGGAGGACTTGGAAAGTGGGTGAACGGTGCACAAACAGACTGTTTGAGTGCGGCCTTCAGGGCCTTCTTTTCAATGCTCCGTCTCACTCGGTTTCCACTGAATCAAGGTGATTTTCCGGCATTTCTTGAATTCGGGAACCAGACCTAATATTATCCAAAATGCCCATTTACTATAATTATAATTATAAAATTATAAAATATAGTAAATTAATTCTATATTTAGACGGGGTGAGGGTGGGAAAGGTCTGCCCCTATTTTTATTAATTATTCGAAGTAGATATAATAAGTCATTTAATTATTTATAAAATAAATAAAAACCATCATTAAGTTAAAAAATAATTAAAATAATACAATTTTCTAATTTTAATTCATTATTAATTAAATATTACTATTACAGAAATAATAAAAAGTAAATAGTTCACTTAGTGAATATTAATATTTGTAATTTCTAATGTCGGTTATATTGGACCATTTCATTGACTTGTTACCTTCTTACAATTTTTTCAAGTACTCTGACGATATTGTGAATGTTCTTTACACCAGTGACTTGTCTCCTCACCAAATGAATCGTTTAGTAAATATAGTGTACGACAAAATTTGTATGTGTCGAGGTACTGAAAAAGAGAAAGACGAGGATGGTATATCGAAAATTATATATTTACTATCGCAACGCTTGAGCCCATTTACCAAATATTTGTTTATAGGTCCAACTCCGAAGGAATATTTTACTGAAATAAAAATATCACAATTTCACGAGACATTATTAAAAAATTTGTCAGTAGAGGATGTTATGGTGTTCCAACCGTTTTTCGAACAAACTGCATTTAAAAAGTCTATAGAAATGGCGAGTGTCAATTACGAGACAAAATTTACATTTTTAGATAACTTGGTGTTAATGGACGAGTCAATTCAAAAGACCTTTTGCGAGAAGCAGAAGTACGTGAACTACGCGATGTGCATTAATTTCGACAAGATCAATTTCTTCGACAAAATTGATGAGAATTGGTTTGGGGCAAATGATATGGTAGACGGCATTTTTGTTGCTCTTTGTGTGCTCAACAAGTTTGACGTCTTCAAAGCCAAATCCAATTGCAATTTTTTCAATAAAGTTTTTTGTAGGCTTTCTGATGTGTCGTTGACTTTCTTTTTCAATGTTTTGGTATCAAATAAAGTGAATGATAAAATTATTAATTATCTTGAAGAGTCAAATATTGTCGAGTGTGTGTTTAACAAAGTGTTTTCAAACGAATGTGATATGATGAACACTTTGGTGTATTTTATGTTTATTTTACTCACTGAGAAGACATACACTCTAATCGAAAAGTACGTTAAAACGTTTGAAAATGCGACGACAACATTATTTGAAACGACATTGAAATTGTTTGAGTTACTCGTTTTGTTATTACCAAAACTCATTTTAAATAAGGACAAAAGGGCGTTTGTGGTTGTTGAATACGTGTTAACTTTTCTTGAAAACAATTGCAATTTTAACACCATCAAATTGTTTACTAATGTGTTGCATTTTAGTACACCAATTCTTAAGGAAAAACCAAATCTTTTTGAAATTGTTTTGTTGAAATTTGTGGAACTGGTAGCAATGCCACACCCACAAAATAACACATTGGATAAATCTTTAAATCTTGCATTTTACGTTGTGGCCACTTTTTGCAGTGAAACTATTAATAAACAAATTGGTGATAAAGTTTTTGAAGTTTGTGTTGAAGAGCAGACCAAAGAGAATCTGTTCACTCCCTTTTTGGCAATGAGTTACTCAGAAAAATACGCAGACACAGTTTTTAAAAAGTGTTTGATTCAAATTTTGAGTGTCGAAAACAATTCACAAAAAACACCATTTTTGAGACTTTTAAAAACTTCATTGAACAAAACTGTTGTGTTTAAAAATATAGAAAAATTGGTTCAAATACTCGGGATATGTAATGGAAACAACAAAAAGAAGGAATTCTACGCGTTTAGGCAAATAGCAAACTCAATTTTTAGTGTTCTTCAAAATTGTTATATTGAGCAAAACGAGAAAGAAAATATAATTCAACAAATAACAAATTTCACACAACACGCAATCATTCAACCAATGGAAAACTTGATTTCGTTTTTGGAAACAAACAAAGATAACACAGAACAGAACGAAGTCACTGGTTTAGTCAGAAGAGTTTATTTGTCTCACAGTTTCTTACTTCTTTTGAATGTAACAAAAAAATTTGATATACTTGAAAAAGTGTCACAAAAAGTAACAACAATATACACTTTGTTGTCACAACACTATTTCAAAACAAAACAATCAAAAGCAATACTAACATTTTTGTTCATCATTAAAAAGTTTGTTGGACGATTTTTAAAAACACAAATTCCAATACCATTGTACACCTGTGAAAAAGTTAAAATTTACATAAAAAAACAATTGGCTTTGGAAAATTTGGACGTAATAATAAATTATAATAATTTTATACAAATCGTTTCTGTATACGTCAATTTGTGTGTATTACTTGATGTTCCAATTTGCCAACTTGTGATTTATAAAAAGCAACAGAAATCCATTTCTATTAATTTTCCGACTTGTAAAAATGTGACAACAATTTCATCACTCATACCCATTTTGTTGACAAATTACACAGAAGAAAAGATTTTTGAGTTTTTAAAAAATGCAAACAACAACAAATTCATTAACTTTGAAAAGTTAGTTTCTAAAGTCTTTAGTTCATTATATGAGAACTGGGACAACTCACAAATTTTTAATTTTTGTTCCAAGTTTCTTCAACTATACTTAATCAGTTATGAACTCGCTTTAAAGCTTGAATTTTTATTAAACAAAATGTTTTACACTCCACAAAACTTCGACAAATTACAAATTTTAAATTTTGTGAAGACCCTTTTTTATGTCATTGAAAAGTCAATTGGTATTATTAAAACTGTGTTATACAGAATTGTTACAAATGTTATAAATGTATTTTGTCATAGAATTCAAAAAGTGAAATTTTTAGAAAGTGAAAAAGAGACCATTTTAAAGTCAGAATTTGTCGTTTTAGATTTCCAAAAGTTTAACCAAATTTTCCCCGAAAATGTATATAAAACCGTTCAAAATGTGATGGACATAGACATGTCAATTTTGATACAAACACATTTTACACAGAAAAATATAATAACATTAATTTCTGTGTGGTATTCGTCATCTATTAATTCCTTTGGAAAAGCAGACAAAAATGTGTTTTCGCTTCTTTTTGGTATTATTGACTTTAAACTGATTTTGAATGCAATTTGTGAATTCACAAAAGATAACCCTAAAGGTGATTGTAAAGGTGAAATTATAATTTCGTTGAGCACATTTTGTTACTTGCTCTCAAAAAGTGATCAATTGATCTGCACTCATTACATTTTATCACATTTTGTTGAGACTGCAAAAACGATTGAAAGTGAACATCAAAAAAGCTTTGAAAAGCGGTTTTTGAAAAGTGATGTAAAAATAGTCCAAAAGTGTTATGAGCAATTAATTAAAGAGTGTGAAAGGCAGATATATGGAAATGTATTGGAATCTTTTTTATTAAATTCACTTTTAAACAACGTGAACGCAGAAATTATAGAAAAACTATTTCACAACAAAAATTTTGTAATTTCAACATCAAACCAATTTGGGAATTTGCTGAACCAAATTTCTGAAAGGCGACAATTTTCTGATGTTACACAAAACGTAATGCAACAAATCAGGACTTTACAGTTTCATGCACTTCCTAACCAAGTCGACCCAATTCTTGAAGTTATCAGTTATTCATTCACTTCAATTACTAAAAATAATATCAATTTGTTTATTAAACTCCTTGAGATAATAATACAGTTTCTCCCTTTTGATCGCTCAAATGACATTCTTCCAAATTACATTTTTGTTGAAGAAAATGTTATGACCACATTTATGAAAGACTTTTTGGAAGTGTACAAAACGTCGCATAAAACTGGCAAAATGTTTTTAATTAGTGTAATAAAAAATATTGATAATTATAATATGGTGAGTCAATTTCCATTTGTAAAGCTGTTTGAAATGTCGGATATTCAAACTAGAAATTGTCTGGGAGAAACTTTGGAATATTTCATTTCCATTACAAACGATTTTTCATACTGTGACTTTCATACTAAAACTGATAATGAAAAAGTCAAACAACACATTGAAGTTATTAAAGCAAATATTGCGCTCGGACTCGGAGAAACGTTTTTGAATGAACAAATCACTAAACACATTAAAATTTTATTGAACCTCCCAAACAGAAAGACAAACTCAAATGTAAATGATGTTATCAAGAAATTCACAATGAAGTTTGGAAGAAATTTACAATGGGAGAAATCATTTTTTAATGAAGAAGAAATTGAAAAACTCAGAGATCTTGCTCGGGTGTGGTATCTAATTTAATCATATATATATAATAATTTATTTAATTATAAGTAAAAAGTAATGATAAAATTGTAATAAAATAAGTATTCAAAATTTTATTATTATTATGATACATTTTATTATAAATATAAAATTTGTCTTAAATAGCAAAATAATTCCTAATAGCTGTTCGGCGACTTTATAGTCCCTTTGAAAATCGCCGACTTTTCAGTGGTCTTAAAAGTCGCTGACCTAAATATTTAGTTAAATAACTATTCAAAATACCATTTATCATTTAAAAGATTGAAAAAAATAAACCATATAAATTTAATATAATTATTATTAAAAAAAGAAATGAAAAAATACCGTCCCAATTATATCTTCTCAAATCATTTTTTAAATTATATTTATATGATTATAATATAACAAATTATAACAACTAATGTGTTTTTACACATTTTTGAGACTATAATGAATATGGTATAATTTATTAAAGTTAATAGTTATTTAGTTCTAAAAGAAGTCGGCGACTTTTGAAGGGACTCAAAAAGTCGCCGACTTCTCAGTAATATCAAAAGTCGCTTAACAGCCATAAGAATATTTTTAAAATTCGACAACAATAATTAAAACTATTTGAAAATTAAATAATTCTTATTATATTCGTTATTAATTAATTTATAAATTTCAAATTATAAAAATTACAATTTATGATTAAAAAACTATCATAACACAGATATTTTTTTATAAATACAATTAACAAACAACTAAAAACTAATATAAAATAAATTATACATTATGAAATATTTTTATTAAAAAAAGTAATGAATAAGATTTATTAATATATATAAATAAAATGGAAAAAAATGACTATGATTGATGTTTAATTAATTATAAAATTTTTTTAATTATAAAAGTAATAATAGAACAATTCGATATATCAAAAAAACAACACTTATGTAATTCTTATTATTAAATTAAAAATGAACATTGATTTTTTTTAATTGTTTTTGGAAAAACAACATTTTTGAAAGGCTCAACCAAAAAAACATGTAGAAAATGGCAAAAAGATTTTTAATTTGTAATAATTAAAAATGGATAGTGAATAGTATTCAATAGTTTATTAATATTTTATCAATAAAGTGCTTCAAAATAATAGAACGATAATGCAAATAAAAAGTTGTTTAAAAAGAATAAACAATTGAACTACACACGTCCTCTTACATAAATTCAAACTTGATAATTAAACCAAGATATGTCAGTTTGTTTACTCTGTTTACCTTTTTATCTCTCCGATTTTCATTTTTATAAGCAAACAACAATAACCTGATAGGAGAGAGACCTTAAAGATAATTCAGTGATGTTTGATCCCAAATTGATACAAATAACACAAGACGATTTAATAGGATCTGGTTCCTTTGGGTCCGTGTATAGAAGTCAAATTAAGGGCTTAAATGTAGCAGTGAAAATATCGAACTCTTCCAAATTTTCCGAAGAAGAACAGAGGCAGTTTATAGATGAGGCGAGTCTTTTAAAGAAGTGTTGTCACCCAAATGTCCTTCTCTTTTTGGGAGTGAGCTTTTTAGCTTCAAAACAAGTCGTTTTAGTCACTGAGTTGATGCAAACGAACTTGTATTCACTCTTCTTCGACCCCGATAACATAGTCTCTCCCACTTTACGTAACTTGAATAAGACTGTTGAAGTCAAGACAAACTTGTTTATGCAGTGTTGCAAAGGTATTCAGTGGTTGCACAATGGTATGAACATAGTCCATCGTGATGTTAAACCAGACAATTTCTTAGTTGATGAGTTACTTAATGTCAAAGTCTCCGACTTTGGTTTTGCGCTTGTGCAGAATCAAAAGGACGAGCACATATGTGGTACACCCATCTACGCGGCGCCAGAAGTTACGTCCAAAATAGTCTCCAAAAAGTTGGACATCTTTTCCTTGGCGATTACTATGTGGGTGTTGTTCTTCGAAGACATCCCATTCAGCACGTATGCACAAAGTGTCGATGATGTCAGAGATGCTATTGAAAAGGGTGTCCGTCCACCCCTCCCAAGACATATCGCCAAAGACATCAACAACTACGATGAGTTCACAACAGGATATACTCTCGATCAAGTCAACAAGAATTATGAAGAGGTCTCTAAGACTATTCCAATCGAATTTGAAGATGTCATGCAACACGCGTGGGACAGAAATCCAGAGAAGCGTCCGGACATCAATGCGATGATTCAGGAATTAAAGGAAGCCGGATTGAGAACGGATTTGGACGAGGAGACGGCGAAGTGGTGGAAGAAGAACTTCTCAATTGTCGATTCAAAGAAGAATGAGGAACTCGAGACGAGTGTTAGTGTCGCCAAACTTATGAGTAAACTCGATTCGAAATTTGGGAAGAAATTGAAGCCAGTCGAAGAGAAAGTCATTCCCGTCGTTTCAGAAGACAGTCAAGTTACCGTCAAATTTTTGGGGCATTTAGTTAAACTGTTTGGACACTTCTTTAGTGATAAAGATGACTTCGCATCATTGATAGAGACGTGCGACGCTATGTGGTTCTATAACAGAGTCTCAAAGGAAGAAGCACAATCACAATTGGACGGTAGAGTCGACGGAACGTTCTTGGTTCGTATCTCGACAACAGACCCGAAGTACCCCTTCACTTTGTCAAAAAGAGATATGGGAAAGACTGGTCATGCTAGAATAGAACGAATGGAATTAAAGGGGAAAGTCGTTTTTAAAATTGTCAGTAAAAAGAAAGAGTTCACTGCACCAACTCTTCCTAAACTTATTAAAGCTATTATGGACGCAAATGTCGTGACTACTCCTTGCAATTCTGAGGAAAAAGTCAGCCAGTACTAATTCATTCGTTTCTTTCAATTTGTGTTATAATTTATAATATAAATTAAACTATATTACATTAATAGTTTTGTTAATAAATATATAAATTGTTATTTTTTTTTGAGAATTTGGATTATTATTCTTTATATTAAATACCATTATTTAACTATTTGAATAATACTATTTTTGTATAAAAAAATATTATTAATAATAAATAATTATTTGTTTTGTTTTTCAAAAATGTAATTTGTTATAATAAAAATAATTATTCTAAGAAATTAATTTGATAGTAGATTATTTTAATTAAATTATTAATAAGTATATTAATTACTTTTGTTTTTGTTATTGATAAAAAACTATTCATTTGTAATTCTTTAATTAGTTGTTATTAACTTCAGTTCAGGAGATATATTAACACAGTTTACGACAATTTTGATAAACTTTTTTTTATTGGTATTTTCTTCTTATCTTTTCATTTTCGTTAATAAATCGATGACATTTTTTTAAAATAATTTTTTAGTTTTATTTTTATTTTGAAAAGTATTTAAATTTCAAATGAATTGTCTGATCTCCATTTACAAAAGATTTGTCCATTTCCAAATCTTTTTTATGTATACTCCAAATAAAAACATATTAGAAACCTTTGTTTTTAAACAACCATTTCCAAAACTATTAGATATGTAAAGGTGAATTAAAAACATTGAAGTTGAAAAATTAATCCAATTTTTTCATTGTAAAAATATGGTTACAGTATTTCTATTTTTGAATAAGGAGAGTCACAAAACGACCAACGAGTACCAATGAATCACAAAACCATACATGTCTAATCACACTATAAAAGTTGCCAACAAATAACTTTCATTTGACCATGTTTTTAATAATAATATACATTATAGTATCTAGTGATTCTTTGTTGTGTTCTCCTGGGTGCATCAATGGTTGTCTTTTTGAATACACATGTCTAGGGTGTACAGAAGGATATGACAATGATACTTCTTGCCTTAATTGTGCTCTTGAGAACACAAAAGATCGTATTTACTATATCAAGAATGACAGTGGATGTATCAAAGCAACGCAGACTGTCTTAAAGGCGAGAAATAAGAAGATCCCAGACACGAACTACATCACTGAAATTGATTTAGTCAATGATTACAATTTCACATTAGATTTGAACTCTTTCACTGATTATGGGTTCTGTTATTACACACAAAGAACACGACTTGGAAAATGGTTTTCACTTGATATCACCACAATAACAGACCAATACATTGTATTTAAAATCACTAAAAGCAGAATTGATGTCAATGTTGATGTCGATGTTACTAATTCACCAAATACATCAGAACAAACAGAGTGCTTCATGCACACCAAAATTGATAATACAATGCTATCTTTTGATATGACACTGCCTATTATTCACTCAAACAACATATATAGCAACACGGGGTCCATATATTACTTTTTTGTGAGTATGGACAATACTATTAGTGTCGATGTTACCATCAAATATCAACAAAATAACTCAAATTATAATTATGATCTTTTCAATTTCACACAACACGATGCTGATGTTCTCTCCTCAAATTTAAGTTCCATATTGACGTGGAAAGTACCATTAGAACAGAAAGGAATCACTTCTATGAGTGTTTGCTTCCCATTTGTCACATTGAAGAGTGTCCCGTTCTCCATTCAGTTCACTGGTAATTACTCTTTGTTACTCAACGCAACTCAGGAAAATCGAATGAACTTCATTCAACAGTACGATATAACTTTTGACGATTCTGGTCTAGTGAATTTATCTTGTTTAAGGTCATGGGAAGGGCGTCGTATCGGTGTATTAGGTGAAGAAGAGCGAATCGGGACTTTAATTCAAATTAAAGGAAGTGACAAAAAGCAGTTGTTTTCTCTCCTCTCAAAAGACCAGAAATCCCTGCAAACAATTCAATTTAGAGTGATTTGTCCCAACGATTGTAACTTTAATACCGGCCACGGGGTATGTTCTGCCAATGCTGCGAAGTGTGTTTGTAGTGATAAGTATGGAGGAGATGATTGTCATTTAAAGTGTTATTATAACCGAACATGGACAGTAGAAGACAACACCAATTCGTGTAAATTTGGGAGTCACAATTGTGATCAGTACTGTCAGTGTGAGTCTGGATACACGTTGATTAATCATTTGTGTGTTTCTGATTTGTGTATACAAGGAAAGTACACGGAAGAGATGTGTGTTGCCAATACGGAGGGGTGTGATCAAAGCTGTCATTGTGAAAGCGATTATGAGGTGACCAGAGAGAACAAGTGTAAACACAAGATGTGTGGAAATGGGAGAATAGACACATATTATGATGAAGACAATCATTACATTCGAAAGGAAGAAGTTTGTACTCTTTAGATTCAATTTATTAATAACTTATAATGTAGTGTGATGGGGGACACAACTGTGTTATAGATGAATGTAAATGTGCGAATGGATATATCACAGAAGAAGGTGACCCACTGTCTTGTAAAAAAAAAGTTCTCTCTTCCAATGCTATTGTTGGCATTGTAGTTGGAGGAGCTGCTGGGTTTGTGTTAGTTCTTTTTATCACCATTATTATTATTTATTTCACTGTTAAACTCGATCGTATCGACACTAATACGTTGAAACAAAGACAGCCACAATACCACTACTACATCTCAGGCTCTTCAAATTTCGAACAATCAAAGAAAGAAAAATACTTGTTGAAGCCAACGAACTTGGACTTTGGAAATGTCGAGCAAGCAACTGAGATATTCGACACAAGGTACCAAAAAATAGAAGTCAAGAATTATAGCAAAACCAAGTAGTTTGTTTCATTGCTTTAAAATCACAGAAGAAGTACTCACTTGCTAGTCTGATGATCATATTCCACGCCCCACTCTCGCCTAAATACATCTTCCACTTCGAACCACAAGTACTATTTATATCTCCACATTCCACAATAAAAACAGTCACCGTGTACATGACACTTTTCACAACAACAAAAATTAGAAATTTGAAGATTCCATACACTGTCTGGTTGTCGAAGAATAAACATGTTTTGATACAAATTGCGGAGTTATTGAAAGATAAAACATTTGAAGAGTGGACGAGTTTAGACCAAAAAAGTATGGAGGAGCTCTGTAATAAAGTCGCATTGCGAAGTCACTACAGCTTCACTATAACTACAGACGCCGCGTGTTCAACACACATCGACTTGGACGAGTTGGGCATTTCAGAAAAGCCATTTGCTGAAGGAGCAATGGGCAATGTGTTCATAGGAAATTACCGGAGTGTCCCTGTCGCTATCAAGCAATTTAAATGGGAGAGTCTGACAGACACGGAGATGGACGAAATGAAGAAGGAAGTCATGTACGAGTGTGACATGATGAGCAAATTGCGGAATCCCTTCATCGCGAATTATATAGGATCGGTCACATACCTTCCCCAAGTGTCGATGGTCATTCAATATTTTGTCTTAGGCTCTCTGAGTGAGTATCTGCGTGAGGACAAAGAATTCTACTTTAAACTGCCATACAAATTGAAAGTGCGAATGTTGTACGATACAGCTCGAGGTATGCAGTTTTTACATGAAAATAAGATCATGCACTTGGACTTGAAACCAGACAATTTGTTGGTCAACTCGTTGGACTCCAACTCGGCGTGTACCATCAAAATCACCGATTTTGGGACGTCAAGATTTTTAAAGAAGACTAAAATTGGTGGGGAAGATAAAGGACTTGGGACACCAATTTATGCATCGCCAGAGTCGTATCAGGACGAATACACTTTTGCGGGTGATGTGTATTCGTTTGGAGTAACTGCATGGGAAATGTATTACCAAGAAGAACCATTTAAAGATTTCAAGTCACTTTTCGAGATCAAACAATTTGTAGTCAGCGGTAAACGACTGGAGATCGATGAGAAAATGCCAAAGGACTATGCAGAGTTGGTGGAAGAATGCTGGAGAAATATACCAACAGAACGACCGACCTTTAATCAAGTCACCAAAATACTTGTCGAAGTGGACAACGGCGCAAACAACGAAAATATTAAAGAAGAAGACACTGGGTGTGGCACAGATGAGACCATCGAGAGTATTGTGCAGAAGAAAATGCAGAGAATGAAAGATCAATTGAAAGAAATAGCAAATGATTATTAAATCTATTGTAGCTTATTTATTAACAATTTTACTATACTATATGGTATTTGGTAGTCATTCACATTTTTACTATAATATTATTAATAAAAATGATAATTATTAAATTATCATTTTCACACTTTAAATCATCATTAAAAAGACATTACTTTCTTCTAACAAATTCTGGCATTTCATTTTATTTATATTTCCCGTTTTTATACACAAAAATGTTTTAATACGATCGAACATTATTTTGAGTTTAAAGAAAAGTACTTTGACAAAAAGATAGAAATGCAAAAAAAATTCCACTATCCATAGTTTTAATTATACTTTATAATATTATTATTAGATGGTTATTTATATTTCATAATAAAAAGCATTAAACGCGTATAAAAACATTTTAAATATCATTAGTTAAAATTGCTGCATTTTAAATGATGGGAAAACAAAGAAAACCAAAATTAAAAATAGTAGGGAAATCACTCCGTTGTTTTTGATACAACATGAAGCCTAAATTTGACCCCAAACGAACTACTAATCATAGTGTGAAGAAACAATGGTGTTATTTCTATTGTTCAATATGTATTTGTTTTCTTTAAGCGCGTCAATAAAAGAAGACTACACATGCCCTACTAACAACTTTTCTGGGGAAACTGCGACTGTTTCTTCAAACACGCAGTGTCAGTTAAACACAAATATCACTCTTTCTAATAATGCACATTTTAACATCGAGGGATATTTGTCATCCAATTATCTCTTGAAAGCAGAAGGAAATTCAGAGATAAAATGTTCTGGAAATTCCGGTGCAAAGTTTTTAGTTTCTAACGTCGAGGTTATTACCTCCACTTTTAATTTACTTGGAAAGTCGTCAACAAATTCCATTGCGAATTTCACACTTGCAAATTCTATTTTTAACTTGAAGGATTATTCCACGTCAAATTTAGATACACTTTTTGTCACTTTAAATAGCACTGTTGTTTTAACCCAGGACTCTGTCATTGTTCCAGGAAAATTAGTTTCAATCGACAATTCACTTTTGAGTCTTTTAGATACATCAGGAATATATTGTAATGAAGGTTCTTCTGTAACTTTACAGAATAAAGGGCGTTTTGTTCTTAATACAACAAAAACAAAAAATATTATTCATGATTTTTTTTGTGATAGTGGAGACTTAACTTTTAATGATGTAGCACAAGTAAAGACTTCAAAAATCCGACTTATGACGGGGTGTATTTTACATTCTGAAACTCGTGGGCTTGAAAGTTTCCCTCTTTTTATTGGAGTTTCTTACATTGAAATAAGTTCATATATTGTGGTCAACTCTGATAAGAGTTTTGATCTTGCATACTCTTCAACTGGGTTTACGTTTAGTTCAATTCCAACAGATAAGTTTACTCTTCTTCAAAGTGGGCATTTACTGAGATACGGTACGTCGACAGCTGTTTACTGTCATCTGAATGGAAGTGTGATAAACTCGTCGAGTACATTTCTTGAAGATTGGTGTGGAGAGTGTGACACTTCAAATTGTTTCATTACAATACAATCTTATTTAAAACTGGTTACTGTCGACTTACTATCACAAATTTCCGAGTCAAATTCAAAGAGAGATGGTACAACTTTGGATGAAAATATCATTTTGATTCATAACAAGAAAATTTCAATTGGACTTGTTGGTGATGGGTTTATATTAAATATCAAGTCAGACGGTCTTGTTGAAATAACAACAGGAAACATAACAAAAAAGATATTTATAGTGTCTGATTCAAAATTTCTGTTCGAAAATACTCTGTGCCAAATATTATACATTGAGAATGGAATTGCGAAGTGTATAAAGGGAATACAATGCGAACAAGGAGGTGCTGACTTGTTGAGTGGATTGTGTAGAAGCTGTAAAGAATCGAGTTGTCTCATTTGCACTGATTCAAAAGACAACTACAAATGTGAAAAGTGCGGAGTTGGATATATAAATTTCAATGGAACTTGTGTCGACGACTTTCTCTGTGAAGATATAGAGAATGGGCGGTGTAAAAAGTGTACATATGGGTATGTTGTTGGGTCAAGTGGGTTATGTGAAGAACCGACAGACAATTGTCTTGAAAAAAAATCAACAGAATGTGTTGAATGTTTGTTTGGGACAATTCTTAAAGAAGGTAAATGTGTAAGTAAATCCGAGGGGGATGCAATTGTAACTGGCAACAAAGTAATTTCATGTAACAGTGGGTTTTATCTTGAAAATAACATCTGTAAAGAGTGTGAGTCTTTATACACAGCAAGTTCATTATGTGGAATAAAATATGTTGAATCGTGTAAAGATGGGTACAAATTGGAAGAAAAGAACAATTGTGTTCAAATTGAATGTCAATTAGGAGAGGTCAAAGATTCGAATGGAAATTGCACAAAAATTATTGATAAATGTATCACAATTGAAAATGGAATGTGTATTGAATGTGAAAAGGGGATGATTTTGGATAACTGGAACAATAAATGTATAACAACACAATTAAATGGCAATTGTTCGATCAGTGGATCACTTGGGTGTTATCGATGTATTGACGGGAAGTTTTTGAATGCCGAGAGTGGTATTTGTGATGACTGTGGAGGAAATTGCTCGAGTTGTTTTGGAGAGAGTACAAAGTGCACTGCATGTAAAGATGGGTACTTTTTGAGCAACAACGCGTGTGTGACAAATGAAGAACTGCTTGAAGTGTGCAACAAGATTTCAGCAATCACACGTGGGTGTGTAGAATGCAGAGATGGGTATTACAGAAATGGGACAGATTGCAACAAGTGTGATGTGAAGTGTGCGACATGTAACACAAAAGAGATATGCCTGACATGCAACTCAACCAACTTTTTGACGTCTGACAATGAGTGTGAGTCGCGAAGCAATATTGTTGGGTGTGGTGTTGAAGTGACTAAAAATGGGTGTGCAAAGTGTGTTGATGGTTATTTCACATTCAAAACAAATCAGTGCAAGAAGTGTGTTGGGTGTGCGAGTTGTGTTTCTGAGACTGTTTGCACGTCATGTGATGACAGTCAAATACTTCATGAAACTTCCTGTGTTGACGTGGTAATGGTGAAGAATTGTGTTGAAGTGAAAAAGTCGAAATGCACAAAGTGTACATTCTGGCATGAGGCATCAGAAAGTGGTGAATATTGCTACTTAAAGGCGGTGTGGTGGGTTTTCTTTATTTCATCACTTATTTTTGTCATCATACTAGTTGTTGCATTGGTCATCATCGTTTTGTCTGTCCAGTATTTTGTCGAACGGTCTGCAATGAAATCATTAGAGGCAAAGGTAACAACTTTTAATATGGAACGATCGAACGTGAAATTTGTGAGTCTTCATGGTGGTGTCTGTGTGAACACGAAAGTGGTTGATTTCAACACTGACATTGAAGAGATCGGAGTTTGTGAAGAAACGAGACAACTGTTGTGTGTTGGCAATTTGAGTGAACGTGCGATGAAGGTGCAGATGTCTGTGAATGCGTGTGATGAACAGTTTTCACTTCGGATTACGCCGAGTGTTGTGACAATCCACAAAGGGTGTGCCTCTGAATTTGAACTGTTTCTGACGCCAAATTACACAACAAAGATAAACACAACAATAGCACTTGTCACAAAGTCGATTGAGAGTGGCGATGAAACAGTCAACAACATCAACATGAAGGCAAACACAGAGGTGACAACGCGTCTTGATCCAAACGAACTTGAAGAAGAGAAGCAGATTGGTGAAGGCTCATTTGGTGTTGTCTTTATTGGGACATTCAGAGGTAACAAAGTTGCGATCAAGAAGTTGAAACAGACAGAAAGCCATGTGATACTTGAGAGTGAGATTGACGAGTTTGAGAAGGAGGTGCAGATGCTGGACAAGTTCAGAAGCGAGCACATCGTCCACTTCTATGGTGCTGTATTTGTATCGCACAAGATATGTATTGTGACTGAGTTTGCAAAACACGGCAGTTTGATGGATTTGATCAAGAAGACAAATCAATGCAACGTCGAGAAAAGAACACGCGTCAAAATTGGAACAGACGCAGCACGTGGCATCCAATACCTCCACAGAAACGGGATCTTACACAGAGACATCAAGCCAGACAACATCCTTGTTGTGTCGATGGACTGGAACGACAGCGTCTTTGGGAAGCTGACCGACTTTGGGAGTGCGCGAAACGTCAACATGCTGATGACCAACATGACATTCACAAAGGGCATCGGAACACCCATTTACATGGCACCAGAAATCCTAAACCAGGAGAAATACAAGAAAGAGGCAGACATATTTTCTTTTGGTGTTACGCTGTATGAGTGCCTCTCTTGGAGCTTGGCTTATCAACCGCCTCAATTCAAATTTCCATGGGAAATCGCAGACTTTGTGAACAACGGTAAAAGACTCAAACAACACGCGTCAATCCAAAACCACGAGTTTGGGCTTATTGTGAAAATGTGGGAACAAAACCCGTCGAACAGATTCAATATTGATCAAGTGGTCGAATGTTTTGAGCATTTTGAATTATAATTGTATTTTTGTGTGTTACTTGGGTGTGGTTTTTGCATTAATTTTTGACTTCGTTTATTGTTTGTATCGAACTATATGTCGTGTGTTGTTATGCAATAGATTATGAATCGACCTTTAAAGTTGAATTTGAATAATTTTATGTACCACAATTATTATTTTATAAAACCACGTTTGATAATACACATCGTTTTTAATATCGACTTATTTTTTTGTCTTTTGATAATTTGTTTTTTATAATTAACTTCTAAAAGCTTCGATATAGATCTTCTTTTTAAGTGGGTAATACTATTTCGATAAAGTTTAATAAGTTTTGAGTGTCAGAAGTGTTTGTGAATGATAAAAGTAGTAATAACTGTGAATTTTGCCTTTCACATGACGAAAATCCGGACAAATTTCAAAGAGTAGTTATGACAAAAAATATTGGGACATATTTCTAATAATAAAAAAATTAAAACAATAAATAACTAAATCCATTTTTTTTAATAAACTTAAAAAAATCGTTATTGTACTAAATTAATTTTTGAAAACTATTGTTCTGCCACATAACACTTCGTAGTTACCACATCTCATTATTGCCTCTTATAAACATGAAGTTATTCTAAAAGATTTAGGTCGTAAATTATTAATATTTTGGGAAAAAAAGTCGCTATGTTAAAGAATCGTTTGTTTCATTTCAATGTTTTTTTAAACAAGGCGAAATCTAAAAATTATTACCAATTACTTTTATGATCTTCAAAAAAGTAATTACCCTCGCCACATATTTGGGACGAAATTTAATACACATTTTTTATTTGCAATCCGACACACATATTTAATCAATACAATCACTTAAAATTGAACAAAAACACAAAGAAATTGCAATGTGATTCATATTAATATTTCAATTTTTATTGTTTATCCCAAAAGTTTTTAAGCCCGGGTTAAAACATCAGAAGAAAAATAGTTGATGTCGACAAATATGAGAAAAAAGAAACTAAACTTCTGTAATAAAAGAACCAGTTTATTCCACATTTCTATCATCCTGCTTCCCCTCCAAAAAAACAAGCACTAAAAAACTGTGTAACTCAAATTAACATTCAAACTCACCAAATGGCCGAAGCGCAGAAAGCAAATATCGTCATGTTTGGTTTTGCAAAAAGTGGTAAGACCACGTTTATCAAGGATGTCGTCGATAACGCGTTTTGTGAAGATTATGTTGAGTCCACTCAGGAAATACCATCACAAACCAGTGTCACTGTCGGTTGTGCCAAATTTGACGTTTTAATTTACGATATCGGAGGAAACTCTTTGACCTCAAAAAGCGCGACAGTAGCGACATACGCTTCCAGCGGTACAATTCACATATTCGTCATTTCAAACTCAAATTTGGACAAAGAGGCAAACGATCAGATGAAAATGCTTGGCGGACTTATCGAAACCAAGTCATACCTTGATCAGACCGTCGACGTGATGGCTTTCATTGTCACTAAAAAAGACCAAAGTGCGGACTTGGACACATCTAAAGTGAAAGAAATCGCAGAGAAAAAACAAGCTCTTTACTTTGAACTTGACCTCCACAACACCCAGGAAGCTCAAGAAACACTCAAAAAAATCATCGCTAAGTACGCCGAAGTGAAAGGCATACCAACTGAGGCGAAGGGGAAAAAAGGAAAGAAGGGCGGATGCACTTTGTTTTAAACAATTTAATTTTTGAAAACCATTTTCATAATTTAACTTCTTCATTGAACATGTTTTATTATTAAAACTATAACAAAAACCAATTTTTTTCTTAATAGTTATTTTTATTTTATTAATCTATAATCTATAGTTGTTCTATTTCAAGTATTTGACAAATCCTATATTTTACTATTATAAAATACTATATTCACATATATCATTAATAATATACCTTAAAACAACAAATTTATTATATTTTTATAATTACTTTTATTATAATTTTAAGGAAATATTCATAAAGTCAGTTTGCTTTCTGAAAAAATGTATTTAAAATGTTGCAAAGTACCCACACCAAAAAGCGACATTCTTCAAATTGTTTTTTTATTAACTTGGTTAGTTTACAGTATTTTCCCGTTATTTTTGGGAAATAATAATGTTAATAATACCATTTATTATTAAAAATGGTATTATTTTTAATAATAATATTTATTATAATCAAACAGAAAAAATAAAATGATTGGTAAATACTATTAACATTATTTATTTTTTTAGTTTTGTTATTATATAATAGTTTAAATAATAATAATATTTATTAAACATCCCAAATATTCATTTTTTAAAAGGAAATAATTAAATGAGGTTTCTAAATTAAAAACATTATATTTAATTATAACTTTGTAATTACAGATGACAAAAAAAATAGAAATTAATTGGTGTAAAAAGATGGGTTTTGGTTTCTGGATTTTTTTTGTTTACAAAAAACAATTTCTATAAAAGACTTATTAAATTATTTAAAATAAATCTGTCACCCAATTTATTCTTGTCACCCATTAATTACTCTATCTGTAAGAGCTGTCGAATAACTCAGATCATTATGTGTAAAAAGCCTTCACAACCATGAAGGCTTTTTACATTTTGCAACAACAACAAAATAGTAAAGTTAATCAATAATATAAACAATCAATAAATACTTCTTAGAAATATGTACAAACAGCAAAAGAGAACACGAATAAGACAATTAAAGACTTGGCTAATTGGTCTTTTACGGTTAAATATACCATGAGTTAAACAGACGTTGAAGTTTTGAATTCAATAACTATTTACACAAAATAACTAAAGAATGAAAAAAAGAAGTATTTGTAGCAAAAAAGAAGGACTGAACTGCTTTGATAGCTGTACAGTCAAATTAGCAAGCAGACAAAGACAAGACTTCAAACAAAAAGATAAATAACAAACCCAGATCAAGGGTTTTGAAACACAAAAGAAGATGATTTTAAACAAAATTGCTAAAGTTAAGAAACATGACACTTATTATTCTGATGGATCGAAGCCCAGATTGAATACTTAGTACACTAGTCTCAACACCCAAGGTTCAATCTAGCGCACCATTCTTTTACTAAAAAGAAACCAAATGTAAGAAAAAATTAATTTAATAGAATTATTACTTTATTAAAAAAGACGAAACAAAAGGGTCTATTTTAAAATTCCAACAATCAAAAATTCAAAAAATATGTAAAAATTATATTCAATTACTAAAAATATTTTTTATTTGTCATTTTTCCCAAAATAAAATAAATTGTTTGTATAAATAACTTGTTTGTTTCTTTTTATAAATTAATTATTAATTTTAGTTTTTTTCTTTGTTGTATATTTTGATAGACAATTTTTATATTTATTTCTTGACTTTTAAAATAACAGTTACTTTTGGATTTTTTAAACAACAAAATATATGATCATTATAATAATAATTAATAAATTACAAGACATAACTTAATATTAAAAAATTGATTTGTGAACATATTAAGAATCACTAAGATAAACCACCCTATAAATCAACGATATTGACAACATACATGATTTTTAATAAAAAAATATTTTTTAAAATAACTATTTTTGATTTAAACTTAAATTTTACACCTAAATTTTTAAATATAAATAAATATCAATAAAAACGACTAAACAACAATGAAAAAAAAAGAGACACGGTGGCGTTGCATTGTTTTTTGATGGTTAAATGGCTTGTATTTTAAGTAAAGAATTGTTGGGTTCTAATTTAACAGAAAAAAAATAATCAATCAATAAGTAAAGTGCATTGAATACTTTATAAAAGAATACAACAAAAAGCATAAAAAGATCCAAAGTGATTGTGTTTTCAACAGATTCAAATAATTTATCGTGTTATTTATTTACAAAAAAATACAAAATATAAAAATAGATAAAAACAATTGATATTTAAAGCAAGAATTTTATAATCTAACATATCAGACCTGAAGAATGACATGTTAGTCATAATCGCATGATCTAAAGTAGATCATACTATTATTATCTCGAATCTATTTTATACAAGACCAAGTGGATTAATGTATATACAGTCAACCTCATTTCTCAAAAACTTGAAATGAATATGATATGAAAAAGCATAAAAACTATGACTAAATACTAAAACAACAAATTGTATTACCAACACGATTGTCAATGATACAAATATATGAGAAACAGACATTTTAGAAATCATTTTCAGTGTGGTAAGAATATATTATGTGTTATTTTCACTATTTCTTTGAAATAGTGACAAAACCAAACCAAATTTATAACACATAACAACGAAGGCGTCGCTGGTGAACGAGTAAAAAATACCAAAATTCTCTCTTTATTCTATTATTATTATTATTATTATATTATTATATTCACTTTTATTATTATTATTATCAAAAGTGAATATGACGCCTTCCCACTTGGTCAACAAACATTGTTATTATAAAAAACGGCTTGTTTCTTTTTGATCAACTTTATAAATATTAACCAATTAGAATACGATCTCCTAAATATAGGCCGGTTCGTGATGAGTCGGCTAATCATGCAAATATTGAATATATTTGCATGAAAAATAGAATCTACCGTAAACACCAATCCTATTGTTGTTACTCTTTTAGAATAAAAGAGTCTATCCTTGTCCTCAATATATACACATAGTAATTATGTCTTAACAATCAAACAACAAATGAGCATCGTTTTAATAGTACATTATCACATTCTATATCAACATGACTTATAAAAATAAAAGTGTTAATTCAAATGAACACTTACATGGTTATTGCTGCTTTTTATTATAAAAAGTGCCTCTATGTTGTTAAAAAATAGAATGAAAAATATGGCCTAACTATCAACTATTTTATTGATCTGCTCCAAAATTGTACAAAAACAAGACATTTAGAAACAACATGTTGTACAGAGGAAAAAGAGTTTATACCAATGTGTATGAACATTTGCATAACCAACGTGACTATTTTATTGAAAAAAGTCCCTCCTGTTGATTAAAAACGACCAAACTCCAATTTTATTTATGATTCGTGCTTCAATGGCATGATATCCAAATCAAAACAACAAATTGCACAAAAACAAGAACGCTTAAATAACAAATGAGATATAGAGCATTTCATAAAATTAAAAGAACATGAAATGAAAGATACAAAGAGATGAGTTGTTTGATTGTTATTGATTGATTGCTTTGTTTATTTGTTGTTTTTGATTAATAAATGTTAAATAATACAATTATAAATTATATAATTATAAAGACTTTGAATATATTATAAATTAAGTAAAAATATATAAATAAATAGTTGATTTAAACAAAAAAAACATTCGATTATACTTACAATTAATAATAATAAAATTATTAATCAATATATCAAATTCGATGCAATATCATATTTAAAAGTATTTTTCAAATACGGTTTTTTTAAACAAAAATGTTAATGTAAAAATAGAAAAAAAATCGCTAAAAAGAATTATTTTCCACTAAATTTCTTTGCTTTCTTCATGCTCCACTTACTCGCGGTCTGATTAACAGCCCATGCTTCGTCGTTGTTTTCCTCGAGTTTATCTTCCATGTCATCTGCATAAGTATTATATTCTGATTGCATTTCTTGTTTGGAGACTTGTTGTGCCTGTCTGAACATCCCAATATTTTCTTTAGCTCTTTCAATAGATCCTCTTCTTTTGTGTTCTGCAGTTTGCTGGATGTAATACGTCTGCAACACTTCTCCGTTCAAATCTACCTTTTCGTCTTCTTTAGCGACTTCGATTTTTCTTGTGATGATTCTGTAATAGACTCCTCCATTCTTCTTTGTGTATTTTATCCCAAGTTGAACTGTGAAAGTCTCCAATTTATCGTCACCATTTCTCTTGGCGTATTTAAATTGGTAAGTTGTGTCATCAAGTGCGTTCCCAACATCAACACTTTTCTTACTCACCTTTACATCTGAAAATTCGTCCTTGACGTACAAACTTTGTGGGAGGAAAACGTCCAAAACAATTTGTCTTGCGATCAACTCGGAGTCAAGGGCACCTTTGAACGCGTCTGTGATGTTTTCTGGGTCAACCACCATCACTTGTCCATCAGTGAGTACAGCACACTCACCAATCACTTTCATATTAGCATCACACCCCTTCACGGTGTTGACATTTATTATGACTCCACTCTTTCTCGCCACTTCGCTAACATGCTGATAAAATGCTTTTTCATTTTGACTTCCTTGACTTCCAAGTCCCTCATTTGCAAGACCATCCGTACACAAAATCACAGAGCCGTTATTTTGTTTTCCAGCAGCGACTGTCGAGACCAAAAGTGCTGGGCCAAGAGCAGTACAACTTCCTGAATGAAGTGCTTTGAGCGATGAAAGGATTTTTTCTGACGAAATTTCAAGTGTTGATAGTTCGATTTTTTCGGTTGCAATGTCGACTAAACTGTCAAAGTCATTCATGAAGCTGCGGTTCACTTTTATTGGTGTTTTTGTGCAGTCTCCAAGGATTGTGACATCACTATCAAATGTGACAATGCAAACTTTCTGATGTGGATTTTCAGTGATCATCGCCTTGATTTGGTGAGTCATTGCTGACTTGATTACTTCCAAAACAGAAGTGTTGTTCAATGTTTTCCCATTTTTGTCGGTTGGCCTAGAACCCATAGAACCTGACACGTCAATACAGAAAACAATTGTTTTGTTGTCTTCAGTTTTCTCGGTCTTTTCTTCGACTTTTTCAAGTTTTTGAAGTTCGGGAGGAGATATCACAAGCTCGACAGTCTCTTCTGATATATAACTATCTTTTGGAGAAGATATACGAGTTATTGCATTGCAAAATGGACAAGTTATGTTGCCATCTTCCGTAAAAGAATTAAGAGTGAAATATGAAGCACACGACGGACACTTTGGGGGTTCACTTTGAAGAGGTTCAATTTCGGTTTGAAGACTACTAAAATCGACGGAAATGATGTTTGTGTCGACTTCCGGAGATTTTCCACAATATCTTCTGGAAGAGCAAAAGTTAGCTTTTGAGGCAGCACACTTCATTGTTAATGTTATATATTATATATGTTCGGGTTTTATAGCACTTTAATAATTCTTCCATGTTCTTGACGTTTTCAAAAATAATTTTTTAAAAAACATTCAAAAAATGATTGAGGTATTTTACAACGATTTATAAATAAAAAAATCTGTCCAAAAAAGTTGTTTGTTTAACAAAAAAAACACTCAAAATGTGTTTAAAATGGGAATTGGGAAAAACGTCGAAACCCCAGTAAAAATAGGAAACGATTGTTTTGTAATGTTTTGAATAGTTTACTCAAATATTATAGTTTCTATATAATAAAAATTCTTAAACAACGTCGGAGAATAAACAAAATTTTTGCCTGACTACAGATAGTATAATAAATGGGTGCCAAGATAATTAATGAAATTTAGGGATTTGTTGATGTAAAAAATTAGGTTTTAAATTTTGATTTTTACTGTTTTTTTTTCTGAAAAGAATTAATATAAAATTAAGATTTTGGCACCATGTATTTATGCATCTATGTGTAGGAATTTACTTCAATTAGAAAAAATTGAAATAAATTGTGATGTTTCAAAACAAAAATAGGTTTATGTATTATAATAACATTTACAACATTTTAATTGTTTTTATAAAATATAATTAAAGTAACTCAATTTTATTTAAGATTATGTATCAACTATTTTTGATTAAACATGAATTACAATACAAATTAATTCAACCAAATCATTCCAGTTTGGCATTCTCCGTAATACTTTTCGTCTGTAAGACCAAGAGTTAACATGTAATACCCAAAAAAGGAAAATTCTTTTATTCCTATTTGTAATGAAATTGTTTGATCTCCAAGTTTTCCTTCACATCCATTTATCAGTTCACACATATCTATTCTTTCTAAATCATACATACCAAATTTAAAAATACCGCCATGGAAATCTAAACGAGGAAAGAAAAAGAGCTGAGCCACACGTTTTTTGATACTGAAGTGTATTGTAAAGTTGGTACCACTTCTAAATGCACTTCCATCATATTCTATACTGTTTATTTCGAGTCCATCACTACTCTCCACCAATGGACATTTTTGAAGTTCAATTTTGTTTGCTAACGAAAGGGTTATAAACAACAACACAACAACAATATTCATCAAGCAAACAATAATAATTCAAGTTTAAAATAATTATTAACAACACGTTTTTTATATTAAATAAAAGTGATGATCTAAAAGTTGTCATTTTTTAAAAAAAATATTTATTATTTATCACATTATTTTGTTTTGTAATTTTTTTATTGTTTTTTGGAAAAAGAAGTCAGTTATTTTATAAATTATAATTACACCAATATACTACATATCCCAAACAATTTATTAACATATCTAAATTATGTCTTGTTGTCAATAAATTGATTTAATTCAAAACAATTAATTGAAGTCTGTGTATATAATGATTTTTTTTGTATGTCCAAAAATCGTGTCTTTTTAAAACGAAAATGTGTTAATTAAAAATATTATTTATAAACATTTTTATGACTACTCAACATAATAGATATTATTTAAACATAAAAAATTGTTTGTATTTTTAAGTTTATAAAAAGTTTAAGGATTCATATCCCTATAGTATGTTAATGATACAAAAAAACATCAAATAAAAATCGAGACTTGTTCGTGAAGATAACTAGGCTTTTAACAAAGAATGGTCATCAATGAAAATTATTATTGGTTACTAGTTTAATAGATGTTAAAATATATATTTTATGTTTAATACATGATTTTGGAAAAATTAATGTTAAATAAATTTGATTTATTTTAAAATATGTGCATATAATTTACATAGTATATACCATCAATATGTTTAAATTTTCTTTGTATTTTTTACAAAGAATTTATGCACAAATTCAAGTAAGATAAAATTATTTTATGTTGCGAAATATCAAGAAACCATCAATAAATTAACATTGTCGAATTTACTATTTTAGTTTAAATATAAATAAAAATATTATCGATTCATAAATTATTATAATTGTTTATTTAAAAAACTATACAAACTAATTTTTTGAAATGTTTGTAATTTAATAATTGTCTAAAACATTGTTCAAATTAATTTCCTCTTTGATTCAACAACTCATCAATGCTTCGTCATTATATATACCATATTGTTAAAAAAAACAAGACAAAATATTTATCTGATGAATCAAAGAGGAATATGGTCAATTATTAAAATGTAATAGAACTATTTATATATTATTTCAAAAATGACTATTCAATTAACACAACTTGAAGTAAACCATTTTTACCCAATTTTGCGTGAACTTCAAACACGGGAAGACATTTACACATTTCTTCAAATTAACAAGAAGTGCCTTTCTTCACTTGAGGATATGCCGTACTACCCACAATTTATGGATTTTGATTCAATATTTTGGATGTCCATACATTTCCACCCAAACATTTTCAATTCAGTTTATTTCAACTTAAATTCTCCAGAGAACTTTAAATCAATAAACGCAAAATATTACAACGACGTTTTATTTTCCGAAGCACTTCAAATTAATGAATTGACACAAGACTTTGCCGAGACATATTTTCCAAGAGTTTTAAACCTCTATTTAACTCATTTAATTGAGCCACAAAACGAGTTTGAAAGAAGAGACGCTGTTCTCAAATATGTTATTAAAAACGCTGACAAATTTACATCATTAGAGAAGGTAACTGGGGAGTTGGAGTATATTGTGAGTTTCCTGACAAATTACACCAACAGCATGAAAGAGAAAAATCTCAAATTTCCGACATACATTCAAACAAATTGTTTCAAAAAGACATCTCTCAAAATAACTTCTGAGTCCGTTGAATTGCTTTGGCAATTAGAAAATATGATACCTGAAAATACCAATGTCAAAGTCTCTGTCGCAGTGAATAATCAAGAAGAAGACGACGAGGAACTTATTAAAGACTTTGTCAAGATCAAATTCTGTTTTCGAATAATTTTGCAGAAGTACTTCAATGAAGAAAAAAATTTATATGCACTTGAGGATGGCAATTTAACTGTCGACGGTGAAATAGAAGGCGATTTTTTGAACAATTTGTTAAACAAAATGTATGCCAGTTGTGTTGAATATAGATATACAACTTCTTTGGGTTCAATTGAAAAAGTTTGGAGTGTTCCAGACTGTGTTTTAAAATTCAAATTGTTTAATATAGAAAGTCCGAGAGATCAACCTTTTAACATCAAAATGGAATACGTCAAAATTTTGGAAATGGAGAATTGTTCGTGGTTTGACTTCGTTTTTCCATTTCACTCACTTTTAGAGTTGACAATGAATGGATGTGAAAATATTACTTTTACTGATCAAGTCACTTTCACCGCGTTAAAGACCATTTCGATGAACAAATGCAAATACATCAATTTTTTGGGAGAAGCTCCGTTGCTCGAAACTTTTAGTATGAGAGACGTCTTTGATACAATTTTTTTCAAAGAAAGGAACTTTGAGAAATTGACGGACTTTACAATTATTGGGGGAAGATGCACTGAATTTCCTAACATAGAAATTACTGGTAAATCAGTGTATATTAACAGTACTGGCAATTTTTACAGATTAAAAAAAGTATTGTCGTTTGAAGGTAAAATTCTCAATGAATGTCCTTTCCAACTAAAATCGGATATATTGGAATATCCAACTTTTGAAAACGAAAAGGGAATTTTTAAGATGATGAGATTCATTTCTAATTCGTTTGCACTTGAAATTGTCGATGGAATTTTAATGAGAAAACCAGACGCATCATCACTCAATTTTTGTGAAAAAAAGAGACTAATCAACACCATTTTTAGTCAGCACTTTTATTCAAAAAGCGAAAAAGATTTGAAGTTTGTTATAACTACACAAAATGGAATTTTGAAAAAGAAGGGACTAAGATATTTCGAGATCGAAGTCACTGGGAGGAGTGATGTGTGTATCGGATGTTTTGATGAAGATAATTATACCAATTTTAATATGCATCTTGGATGGGAGTGTTATAGTATTGGATATAACGGACTTGATGGTTGTGTATATGTTGGTAAATATCAAGACTCTCCCGACATGATAATTCTTGGGAAACAATATGGAACAATTGTGGATGGAATTTCTGTTGTTGGTTGTGGATATAATGCAAAGACAAAAGAAGTGTTTTTTACTAGGGATGGAGAACTCATCTTAAAACAAACGGTAAACTGGGATACAATTTCAGCAGGAGTATCTGTGTCCAATTTCAATGATATTAAAATTAATTGTGGAGAAAGTAACTTTAGGTACATGCCAAAAAAGTCCGATCTTTGTTGTCTTGTTTGACACTTTGATAATAAGAATTAATTTTTGAATCATTATGTTTTAATATATTTTTTACATATTGATAATATTTACAATTTATAATTATAATATTTATAATCTTTATTTAATTTAGATGATAATCAAATTATTTATATATTAATTATTATATAAAATATTGTACATTAAGTTTAATTATGGTTGAGCTTTCTTTTTGTTCATATAAAAAAAAATTAATTAACATTTGTATTTAAGTTTTATTGATTCTTTTATATAAAAAAATAAAAAATATATATTTTTTCAAACAACGTTTTGGATAATCACAAAATATAATAAATTATTTTGTGTAAACCAAAAGGTTGATTTTTTGTTTCTATCAACTTATTTTTCTAAGTATTTTGGGCTATGACCAATAATAAACAATGTTTATAATAAATATGCAATCTACAAAATTTTCAAAAAATTAACAATTATTATTTTTAAATTTTTATGATATTAAAGCTAGTACTTAACCATTCAATTTGTTTATTTTAACTATTTTAATTTAAAAACATCAAAATTTCATGATAATTTTTACTTTTTAACACCTTAAATAACATTGAACAAAATTCAAGTGGTCTAAAAAATCGGGAAATCTAGAGTTTATTAAATAAATTTCCATTTTTTAGAGTTTATATTATGTGCATAAACTATACACAAGCCAAAAAAGGAAAATCATCAAAAATTGGTTTGATATCCCAGTAAAAACAGGCCAAAACAAAAATAAGGTCTTATTTTAAGTGTTAATATTCAAAACAAGATAGAAAAAATATTTTTTTATTTGTTTTTTTAAATTCGATTTAATAATAATTAATAATAATATTACATTATAACTTTTAATAAAACAATTTAGTTAAAAAATAAAAATAACTTTTTTATTTTTAATAAAATAATTTAATCAAATAATAGTTTTTTATTAAATTATTTAAAAATTATTATTCTTACATACACTTCTATCACCAACATTTTATTTGTTTGATTGCTTTTTTTGTTTGGAAATAAACATTTTAAAAATAAAATATACTAAAAAATTAATTAAAAAATGCTATCATATAGTTTTAATATTTATTTGTATTTTTTATCTTCATTTGAATCAAATTTTTGTTCGTAAGAGGGTGTCAAAAATCTGAAATAGTTCAAATAGACAGAGCATTTGAGTCTTTTTTCCTTACAAACCAAGTATTTATTGAACTAAATTCATTTCGTGTTTTTGAATAAATAGACCCGATTTAAATAATTTAATGTCTTTGAATAAACTAAAACTAAATTCTAAGTCGTTTCACATTGAAAGATGGTCGTTTCCTTATCATTATTAACACTTTTCTTGTTGCAAAGTGCGGGTTATGACTGCGTTCAAAACTCAACCAATCAATTTGTACCTTCAACAAATATGACAATCAACTGTTCAAACTTTCTTGATCATTCATTTTATTTTACAAAAGATTTCACCTTTCCTGGTAACAATTGGATTGGGGCCATGACAGTTAATGGTGAGATAACAATCAAAACAGTCCTAAATTATTGGTCGAATGTATATAACCTTGTTCTTCTTCCAAATTCAAATCTTATTATAGACACAGGGTTTTCGTTTCATATTCAAAACACGACTTATATTTCCAAAAATGCTCATTTGGTTCCAAGAAGCAATTATCAATGTCAGGAAGCCTAGAGTTTGAATCGTATCAACTTAATACCCCACAAATCATCCTATGGGATGCTTTCTATGTCCATTGAATATATATTTTTACAGGTAGAGTCAATTTTCATGTCATAAATCCGGTTGGAAATAACAATTGTTTGATGTGTTTCTCTACCCGACAAAACCATTTTGAAATCCGAAGATGGGACAAAATGTATTGCAGCTTCTCAATTTCCGTTCCAACTCTCAACTGGAATCATTTATTTGCTCTCAAACGAGCGACTCGTTCGATTTTGTCCAAACACGACGATTTTGAATAAAGAAGTTGTTTGTGCAATGAACAACTCAAATTATATAACAAGTTATAAAAGACTTGATGGGTTTTATTCATTCAACTATCCACACTGCCCCTGCGAAGACGAATTTGGAACAAACTGTAAATTGTATTTGGATGGTAAAATAAGAAATTTCGATTTCAATTCAATTCCTTTGCCTCACACAACAATTTATGTCGAACGGGATGCACTTTTGAACAACACAAAAGATGTCATGTTATACAAAGTGAGCTCAAACGTCTATATCACAGTAAATGGGGTATTCACAAATTCAATATTTTCATTTGCCAATTTTAATGTGAAGTATCAAGAACATTATATCACGAGCCACAAAAACTTTTTTACTCCAGCAGTGATAAAATTTTGACATGTTTGACAGCATCAGAATATGATTTGGAAGTGCTTCCAACGACCAATTTTTTGGCTGTAAATTGTGATAATAATTTGAATGCTTTAGAAGTTTACTCGGGTACTTTAGTACTTCTAATGAAATTTGTTACTAGATTCGGGAGTCTCCAAATTCATCAAAAGAGTGACCCTAACGAACCAAGTTTTTTGTATTTGACAGAAAATCAAATTAATTTCGAACTTTTAAATTGTGTATTTTTAAAGAAATTTCCCAATGGAAATGTAACATGCTTTAAATGTGATTCTTTCTCTTATTTGTTCGAAGGCCGTTGTATTAAAAACGATGTTAATTGTGCTATATCAAATTCATTAAATAAGTGCGTCCAATGCAAACCAAATTACGTTTTGAACAACAAATTTCAGTGTATTTTCTCTGAAATTTGTGAAATTGGAAATACCAAAACTTGTTTTAAATGTCAACAAGGATATTTTAATGTAAACGGAACTTGTAAAATAACGACCAATTGTTTACTGACAGACGGCACTGTTTGTCGCAAGTGTCGAAAAGGTCTATCAATGGGAACATGTGATAATTGTGATTTAAATTGCAACAAGTGTGATTTTGTTAGTAAAAAGTGTTTAGTGTGTGAAGAGGGAACAATGCTAACAGAGAAAGGAAGTTGTATAAGTCAAGAAGGTGCAATAACATATGGAATGTCTACTTTGTTTTGCCTTAACACTTTTTATATCAACAATTCAATTTGTTTAAAATGTAATCAAAAGAATGAAAATTGGGTAATATGTACCAACTCAATGCCGACAAAGTGTTCACCAAAATTTTTGTTATCTTCCGAAGGTAATTGTGTTACTTCTTCTTGTGAACAAAATGAAATCAAAGAAGCGAATGGGAAGTGTACAATCCCAATATCAAACTGTGAAAGTGTATTAAATTCAAAGTGTGTTTTATGTAAAGAAGAGTATATTAAAAATTCAAAAAATGAGTGTCAACATTTTACAACAATACTAGAAGTAGATTATTGTGATATTAGAAACTCAAGCGGTTGTATTTCATGTCAGTTTGGATATTACTTATCAGATGAGAAGTGTTTAAAATGTGATGACAATTGTGAAAGTTGTTTATTTAATTCAACTTCATGTCTCTCGTGTTATTCTGGATTTTACAAACAAGAAAAAACATGTATATCAAATTCGGAATTAACGGAGTCGTGTCAACATTTATCGACCGTCATCTCGGGATGCACCCAATGCAAAGATGGATATTATAGAATTGGTCTGGGTTGTGCCAAATGCGATAAAAAGTGCTCTTTGTGTAATACCAAAGCAAAATGCCTCTCATGCAACTCAACAAATTTTAAAACAAGTAGTGGGGAGTGTCTTCCACAAGATTTAATTAGTGGGTGTGACATTGAAATAACTCAATCTGGCTGTTCAAAGTGCCAAAATGGATATTACCAATTTGATACAAATCAATGTGAAAAGTGTAGTAATAAGTGTTTAACATGTTCTTCTAGAGAAAGTTGTTTAACGTGTAAAAATGGAGATGTTTTAGTTGGTTCAAATTGCATATTATTTTCCTCGATAAAGAGTTGTACAGCATCATCCAATTCGAAGTGCACAAAATGTTCTTTTTGGAATACCCCAAGTGAAGCTGGCACTTTTTGTGAAAACAAAGCCGTTTGGTGGATCATTTTATTGATCGTTGTTTTCATCGTTTTAGTGTTGCTTTCAACAAGTGGGCTGATTGTTTATTTCACCAAATTGATACTCAACAAAATGCACCAAAAGATACAACATGAACGAGTGACTATTTTCAAAATGAAAAGGTCGAACATTCAATTTATATCATTAGGAAATTCCATTTGCTCAAATCATAGAATTGTGGACTTTAACTCCGAAACAGACGAAATTCCGGTTTTAAAGGAAACAAGACAACTTCTTTGTATTGGCAACACCAAAGAAAGGACTTTGAAAGTCCAAATTTCAATGAAATCAGACCAAGAAAGTTATTCCATTCGAACAACACCAGAGATAATATCACTTAAAAGGGGGTTTGCATGTGAATTTGAAATTTTTATAAGACCAAACTACACATGTAAAATCACTGATGACGCTTTGATAATATCAAAATCATTGGAAAGTGGCAAGGAATTTATTAGTAAAATTACAATTGAGGGCAAACACTGAAATTTCAACCCCCCATTGACCCCAAAGAATTGATTGATGAGAAGAGTATTGGTGAAGGTGGGTTTGGTGTCGTTTACAAAGGAACTTACCGAGGGAAAACCGTTGCCATTAAACGAATGAAGGATATTGAAAATAGCAATGAATTGGATGACCATGAATTTGAGAATGAAGTTGCAATGTTAGACAAGTTCCGAAGTGAATATATCGTATATTTCTTTGGTGCTGTTTTCGTATCAAATAAAGTGAGTTTAGTTACCGAATTTGCCGAGTTTGGGTCTTTAAGAGATTTGATTGACCATAAAAAGGCAAGTGAAATTGAAACAAAACTTCGTAACAAATTCATGTTAGATGCTTCAAAGGGGATTTTATATTTACACAAAAATGGAATTCTACATAGAGATGTTAAGCCAGACAACATCTTGATATACTCGTTAAATTTTTCTGACAATGTGATTGCGAAATTGACTGATTTTGGGTCCTCGAGAAACTTTAACATGATGATGACTAATATGACATTCACAAAAGGTGTTGGAACACCAAGTTACATGGCACCAGAAGTCTTGAAAAGAGATAAATATAAGAAAGCTGCTGATGTTTATTCATTTGCATTGACAATGTATGAATGCTTCGGGTGGTGCTTTGCATATGACAATGACGACTTTACATATCCTTGGAAAATAGCAGATTTTGTAACTCGGGGACTACGACTGCCCAAGACAAGTGATATGTCGAATGAGCAATATAACATTTTGAGCCTCAGTTGGAAACAGTGTCCGAATGATCGAATTGAAATAGAAGAGGTTGTTAATATGTTGGAGAACATATTAATTGAATAATGTGTATTTTCATATTAAAATATTATTCTTGTTGTTATTTATTTAGAAGAACAACAATTTTAACTCTTTTGATTGATTTTGAATTGAGTGTTAAATTAATGTGTAATTTAACTTTTACATTTTTCATTTTATCTATCAAACAATTAAAAATTAATTATAAAAAAATCAAAATAATTTTAAGAATAACCAATTAGAGAGATGGTTTAACAACATGTGTCTTGCCAAATGTTTTTATTCTTCTTTAAGTGGCTTCCCCGTTTCTTTGGTTTTTTGCTTTAATTCATTAAGTTGACTCAACGCTTCTTCGATTCTTTCAACATCAAGTCCTTTGTCAAGTATTTTTGAAAGTTTGAAAAGTTGTTGTTTCTTGTCTGAAGAATAGAGTACGTTGTATTCGAATTCCTCTCGAATTTTGTTGAAACGAGGGAATATATTCAAGTCATTTACTTCGTCAGTTTCAATCAAAATTTGAACATTATCTTTCAATGTTGTATCAAAAGGAGCTTCATTTTTGTTGTTTGAGTAATAGGAGTGGACCATGTTATCAATATGTTGACAAATCATTGATTTCCCACTAGGCAAATTTACATCTTTAATTATTATGTCACTTCTGATTACATTAGACATCATGTCTGCAAAATTACAAAAAACTTGTTGATTGAATCGACAACCAACAAGAGACTTTTCCATTTGGACGAATATTTCAGGAATATCATTTGAGTAAAGTTTGCCGATATTAATCATTTGATCGTACACGTTGGGCAAATTAATATCATATCCATATATCTTAATAAATTGAGACATTATTTCTCCATAAAGTTGAAGTATATTTTCATTGTCGTTAATACCTAAAGTCAGAAGAACAATTCCAAAATTCCCATTTTTTTTACTTCGAATGTATAAATCTTCAATAAAAACATTAAAAGCAACACGCCAAAGTTTGACCGAACCGACTCCAATTCCAGTGTGGTTGTCGATTCGCATGATGTCTCCAAACAGTTTTAATTGTGTTTCCAATGAGGAAGGAATGACAGTGACATATTTTTTAAGTGGTCGGAATTTCAGTATTTCCTTGCACAACTCTAAATTTCTCTCCTTTTCAACTATGTCAAGAAACTTTTTTGTCACCGTTTCTTGTTTCATTTCCATGGTGTCCAAATTAAAACTTTTATGAAGAAGAATTGTTTTTAAATCTCCATTGTATTTTACAACGACTTTATTTTCTTTGAAGAAATCGTCAATATCAACATCTTTATTTAATCTGTAGATACTTTCAAAATCTCCCTTTTGATTTGGAACAATTTTGTAAAACTTAAATATATCATTTTCTGTGATGTGTTGGATGTGTGACAAAAGATCGTTGTATGTTTCGTTGTTCATTAAGTTGCTGTTCATTACATTTAAATTGCCACATATGGATACTTCATTTAACATCATTTCCGTGATGATTTTGTCCAAATTGAACCACATCTGTTTGTCTGCATCATTGAACGTTATTTTATGTCTTCTTAGTGTTGGGAAGATAATGTTCATATAATTAAACATAAACATTCGTTGGTCGATAAAAGGTTGTTCGTATTTGTTTGTGTCATCAACAACAAGTGATAAAATCAAATTCATTGTTTTGATCAACTCTTGTTTCTTTGACTTTTTTCTTCTTTTGTTTCAGTTCTTGCGTAGACTGAAGGTAAACCGAATAACATATAACTTGGTGTGTTATATGCTATATTATTAGATCTATATTTTTTTTCATCTGCTTCGTTTTGAAGTTGTTTCTTTTTTAAGTTATCAGATTGCGTCTTAATGTTTAATACTAAATTATCAATGTAAGAAGATGTTTTGGAGTTTGTGTATATATTATTTTCTTTTAATTTGAAACAGATAATTTTACTGTTTATAGCAATATCCCTCCAATTTGTGACTCCGAGTGACTCAACAACATCGACCAAAGTTGGATGGACTTTTGAGATGTCGATAACGTCGTCACTATATCTCATGAAAATCATTTTTTCGTTGGGGATTAGTTTATAATTGCACAAATACTTGGGTTCTACTTTATCCACAAAGAGAAGCAATTTGTTGAGAAATTCAAAAGGATCGTCTTTAATTTTCATTTTAGTTTTCATTATTGCTATACATTCACATTTTTCAACTTCTTGCAAAAACATTTTAAGTGTTGTCTTCTCACATTCGTCCCATAATTGTTCTGTCCATTCTTCCAAACAATACTTCAATGGAAGTTCGCCATCATGAAAAACTCTGAAAATGTCGTAGAAATCGCCTAAATATTTGTTGTCTTTCAAGACTGGAAATTTGACAAATTGTGTGTTGTGTTTAAAAATTGACATCTTTCCATATTCACCTTCAACAATTGGTGCGTTTTTCATCACTTCTCTGAGTGGTAGTATATAGTTTTGAGTATACCACTCTTTAGAAAAATTGGCGTCCATTTCGGGAATTTCTTTTATTCCCCTCCCAACCATTTGGATGTTTTTGTAATTATACTCTGCCAAGTGATAGACAAACTTTTCGTATAATGGAATTGCTCGTTTCAGAATCATTCTATTTATCCCCGTGTTAGAAATACAACCAGTCTCTTCAATTGTTTCCTTCCCTGATAAGAAAAGACCTTGACGCTCACTTTCAGGCTCAAAATCGGGTGAATTTAAAAGAAATGGAAATTGCATCTTTTCACTCCCAACAAGAGGAAGGACACAATAAAGTGATGGCCCCTTCACATCAACCAACTCATTGCGTTCATTAAATTCAACTGCAGCGGAATGTCTCACATTTCGTGGATTTTTAAATCTCTTTGTGAGTTCTTCAGAGGGTTCTTCAATTTGACACATCAAAAAGTTTCTCATGATAAAATTTTTACCTTTGTGCACAATAAATTTGATGACTTCCAAATCACCTTCAGTACTATTTGAAACTCTCTTAAATATAGTTTTTTCTCCTTTGTTATTTATTTTAATCTGGTTAACTTCTTTGCAAAACAACATAGTTTGCACTGCATTATCATAGATGTTCGTTGTTCCCATTTCAAGTGCCATTTTGTTTTCTTCTGTCTCAACCTTGTATTTATAGGTTGTCTTATATGGTCGTGGCTCGTAAAATTGCAAACTATTATACATCTTTTCAACACCTTCAAGCAATTCGTCTTCAGTTGAACCATTTCTATACATTGTGGTTTTAAACCCAATAATTCGATTTTTTTCATCATCATAATACATATCACCACAAATTGATACTATTTTGGAGAGGGTGTGCGTTGTTAAGAAACCGGTGCCAAACCGACCAGTCGACTCTGAGTCATTCGTCTTACCTTCGGAGTACTTATACAGAAGAGCTAATGCAGATTTACCAGTAAAAGGAGCACCATTATGTGAAAAATAAAATACATTGTCGGTGATTTTTACACTGATATCAACGCTCTTTTGGCCAGTCTGAGAAATGGAATCTTTCGCATTCTGAACTAACTCCCAAAACCAACGTTTGCAATCATTTGGCTTTCTCTCGTCAATTTCTCTGAGCCTGTTAATGACGTTTGCGACGTACAGCTTGTTGATGAGATGGTTTTTAGCTTCAACCAGAGTTGGTGGAGTATCAATTTTTGTTTTCTTCATTTATTAAAAAAGTTAGAGTATTTTGTTAAATGTTATTCTTCTTTCTATTTTTATTTTTAATTTATTATTACCCCAATAATCGTTGTGTTTTTTATTTATTAAATTATTATTGTTTTTGGTTTTTTATTAATATTTAATTTTTTTTGTTACGTTTTTTATGGAGTTCTATGAATATAAAAGATTGATAGCGTCAGTCATACCGAATAATATAATTATCATCAACCATTTTATAATTATTTATTATGTTTGGTCTCATCATCTTTAATCAACTTAAATTTTCAACTACAACTAATAATATAAACAATTAGAATTTTAATATATATTTCATTCAAAATATAAGGTCTCATTATAAAAACTTACATTTTTTGAATTCATTATTTTAAAAACTTTAAAAGTAATCTATAAAAACCCCCAATTATATTATTACACGTTTTAACGCACAAAAAAAATAATTTTGAAAATCTTTGTATAAATAATTCTTTTACAAAAATTTATTCGATTTTTGTAACAACAATTATTGAATAAATAAAAAAATAAACAAAGAAGTATTTTTTGAAATATTTATCACTATTTAAATGTGTAAATGTGATTATTATTGATCCATCTTTTGTAAATTTGTAATTTTTTGTTAAACACAATAGAATGCAAACACTTCTTTTGTTTTTATTCGAAACCTATGAAATATTATTTCAAAATAACAAAATGCAAAAAAATATTGATAACTTTGTAATAAATTAATAAAAATTATTTTTTAACGATTTTGATTCCCTTTAAAAGACCAGATTCTACCAAAGAAACCTTTCTGTTGAGCACAACACTTTTTATCCAAATACACCCACTAAAACAACTTTTCCCGACAAATGTGATGTTTTTAGGGAGTTCTATAGCAGTCAACCCCGTGCAATTGTAAAACGCAAAGCCACCAATTACCTTCAAATTTTGATTGAAAAAGACATTTTTAAGTGACACACACTCTGAAAAACAACCGTCGCCGATTTTTATAAGATTAATTGGTGCTCTGAAAAACAAAAGATTTTTACAATTTCTGAATGCATACTTCTCGATACACTCTGTTGTGTCTGGAAGTGTAATTTCCCTTAGTGATACACAATTTAGAAATGAATTGTCTTGTACATAAGATAACCGACAACCACATGTGAATACCACAGATAAAAGCGATGCACATTCTGCAAAGCAGGATGATTTAATAACTGTAACTGCACTGGGCATTTCTATTTGTGGAATTGTAGTGCATCGTGAAAAAGCGGCACCTTCAATACATTTCAAAGCACTTGGAAGACACACTTTGGAAACAGCCAAACATGCAGCAAAGCAAGACCTTCCAAGTGTAATAACGTTTGGTGGTAAGTTAATTTCTCTTAACGAACAACAATTTTTGAAGCATTCATCTTTAATGGAAACAATAAAAGGTGGAAACTCGATTTTTGAAAGGAACTTCGCGTTTGCAAAACAGCCCACTCCCAACGAAGTGATTTGTCTTGGGACTGTGTATTTATCAAATTTCGCGTTCGAGAAAAAGAATTCGTCAAGTGAATTAACAATTTGTGGAATTTCTTTTGATTTGGCGTCATTTGTGGGTGAGTAAATGACATTTTTAAAGTTGTAGTTATTACCTGCCTTCTGTGTAGTTGTGTAGTTAACAATATACCAAACAACAACTTCGAAAAATTCGATTTTGTTTTGCTCATTTTGTGTTTGAAAGTTTTTTACATTTATATTACTCTTCAATTTTTGACCCAAAAATGTGGATGAATTATATTCAACAAATTCATTTCCAAATGTTTCATCTTCTCTAGAATACAAATGAAGTGTTTCAAGATGTTTAAACAATTTTATTGTATTGTAAGTGAGAGGAAATGGATTAAAGTGGAAATTGTCGATGATCGTTGCGTATCGTTTCGAAATTAGCAGAACATTAGAAAACGTTTTAAAGTTAGGCAAGTACTTAGCAACAATCATCAAGTGAAACGGGGCGAGTTGGCTCATAAACGAATTTTTAGTTAGATTTTAACTATTATTAAAATAACACATTATAGTTAAATAAACTATATAATTAATTCTATAATTATTACAAATAAAATTTCCATCTTTTTTTTCAGTTGATTTTAAATACCAAAATGAAAAAAAATTCGCAGTATGAAATCACCACAAATAATAATAAATAATCATAAAGTTTACTCATATACCAGGAATTCGTTTTAATAATAAAGTCCATTACCATATCATACCCCCTTTTCTTTTTTTCATCATTTCGAGTGTTTTGGGGTCTGTAGTTTCTGCATTTTCACGCAAAATCATTTTCTTTGCAACTGGGACTTCGACCTCTGGTTGTCTTTGTATCGGTTGAACGGTTTTGATCGGTCTTATCAATTCGTTTGCATTTTGGTTGATCTTTTTCTCTTCCAATGTGGATTGTCCAGATGGTGTTGTTCCTTGTTGTGTGGATATTTCACCGTCATTGTGTTTAACATTTACATCACCGTTCGGTAATGTAAATTTTGTAACTTCCAACACGTTATCTTTGAACAGCCGATCAATTAACTCAGCACATTCCGTTCCAATTATTGGTCCTAATTCATCGCAAAAATTGATCCGAGTAGTTTGTGGAATGTCGGCATCTTTCCTTGGATTAATCGTATCTGTAGATTGTTTAATTTTTTCAAAAGCTTGATTCGCAATCTCATCGCTATTAAATGTAACATTGATATCAATCCCTGCAATTTGAAGAAAATAAATAACGATTTGAAGTGTAATGTCAAAGTAAATGTCGTATTCCTTTATTAAAGCTCTTATGTATTCATACAATTGATCAATGACCTTTTCGCGTCTGTAAATAATTAAATTTAATTCACTTTTTTGTTCTTGGACTTGGGCTTGTAGTTTTTCTAATATGTAACACCTCTCTTGTAACATACTGAAGTTTTTATCCTTTGTATTTGAAATGGGGAGTAAAAATTGTTTTGTTGTTTCAAGAGTTTGGCTGAGTTCATTTATTTGTTTTTCTCTTTCTTTCACTTGCAGTTCCAAATCAGTTGTTTGACAAATTTCCTTTTGCAGACTCTTATACAATGTATTGAAATCCCTCACCTTATTATCATATTTTTCTTTCATCATTTTGGTTTCCATTTTTGACCGTTCCCATTCAAGTTTAAGCAACTCAATTTCGCTTTTCATTTCGGCTTCGTGACGTTTGTACACTTTTGTTTTGTCTTCCAAAATAAAAGAAACTCTCCTGGCTATTTCTTTATCCATTTCAGAATGAAATTGTGCGAGCTGCTGTTGACTTTGAAAACTCTTTTCTCGTTCCAATATATTATCTAAAGTAGCTCGACGCTCATCTTCTACTACTTGTTCTTTTTGCCTCATCAAATTGTCATAATCACTTTTCAATGTATTGTACTTAGATTCTATTATTTTATTCTGTTCTTTAATAATCTCAAGAGCATCAACTTCTTCACTCAAAATTTCACATCTTTGAAATAGAAAATCGTTCCTTTCCTTTAGCACTTTATTTGCCGTTTCAAGTTCTCCTTGTTTCAAAAAAATTGCTCTGACGTCTTCAGTTTCGTCATTCAAATAACAAATGGTAATTTCAAGGGATTCAATCTTCTTCTTTTGTTCTTCAACGACACCTTCATAACGCTTCACCTCTGCGAGTGCATTGTTAAGACTTGTGGCATCGCTTTGTTTTGGAAGTGTTCCAATGACTTTATTAAAGAACTTGTCAGAAATGAGTTGTTGAACTTTTTGAGTTTTTGGAGGAACCATTGAGACAACAGGAAATTTTGGAGGAGTGTTTAAAGTAATACTGTGTGTAATTGCTGAAATATTGTTGGTATTTATAATTGGAAAAGAATAAGAAGGTATTTCTAAAGTGTTGGTAATGTTTGTGACCTTATCTTCATTAATCGCACGTTCAAGTGACTGTAGTTTGTCACACAAATTCAATTCTTGGTTCGAAGTCATGGCAGATTTCAAGTTTGTGTTTTTTTAGTAATCGATTTTTCAAATAAAATATGAAAAAGTATGGAAATAAACACAAACCAGTTATTTTTGCGTTATAATATCCATAAACAAAGAGTGGTTCCTTATAATTCAATATAATATAAAAAAGGAAATATTCATTTTTATTTTTTGAATTAGTTATTAAAATTACCAATGTGAAAAGTAAATGGTACTACTTTTTTAAACAAATTTGTTATCATATTAAGTTTTATGATATACTTCTTATGACTGTTATTTTCGTTCCAATTCAGTCAAATAGAACACTCGTAAATCTATCACGAAACAGAAATTCTTGACCAAGTCCCAGAATTTTCAAAATTTCAAAAATAATATGTATATAATTTTAAGTTTCTGTATCAAAAATAAAGTTGAGTCAGTCAAACAACATTGTCTGATATAATAACTTTGTATCATCAAAGATATTCCAATTTTCAATAACATCACAAATTAATAAAAAATGAAACAAAATAACACAAATTATTTTTTAATAAAAAAACATTTTTATTTTTTTATAATTTTATAAAAATTTTAAAAAATAAAATAATTCCAGGTTTATTATTTAAGTACATTTCAATGTCTATGTATAGAAAATTGCAAAACAAACAATCTCAAGACGAGAGTAAATAAATTAAAGAAAATTAAATTGAGCAACTTAAGACTTTAGGTTGCTCAATTTAATAATAATTAGATACAATAAAACCTCTCATTAGTGTATCCTCTCATTAAGAGACGTTTCAACCAATCAAAATAAAAAACACTCATTGAGGGGAAAAAATAATTTCATAATCACTATTGAGAAGTTCTATTTTCCCGTTTAATCTACTAATGAGAGGTTTTACTGTAAGTTGTAGATATACACTGTAAATTGAAGATGGCGCGAAATTGTTGTTTGGTTATACGTTAGCATTATAAACGAAATGGGTATCAGGGTATAAGCAGCGCCACTAAAAAATACGTTTTTATTAGAATCAAATTTAATTAAAACAAAGGTATATTTAGTACCCCAAATAATTCAAAAACATTATCGTTATTACTATCAATAATTTAACCCTTAAAGCAGTATTGGACAAAAACGGGTCTTTGCTCAAAACTTAAAAACTGCCACATCAGCCAAGATTCCACTGAAATTTCCATGGTAAAGAATGGATGGTAAAACGTTTAATAAACAGGGTATAGTCATATAGTATATATAATAGTATTATAATAATAATGTTATATAGTTAAAAATTAATATTTTTATTGTTTGATTATAAAATAGGGTGCGCAATCGCAAACCACAAATTCCCATAATGCCCGTTTTTTACAAAAAATTTCTATTTGCGTAAGCCGTTCAATATTTCTCAATAATCACAATCTGCAAATTCCATAGAACTTGTAGTTTTTTGAGATATGCCATTTCGAACAAAAAATCAAAGATCAACAACAAAAAGGAAAATAACAGTTTTTATTATTATTTGCATTTTTAATTTAAGAAACATTTCCATCACCAAAAAGAAAAAATGCCGATTTCTTCATCTTTTTTTACAAACATCCAAAAAACTTCATTTTCTTACCACAAAAAATATAAAATAACTTTTAAAATAAAAGGAATATAATGTTTTTTTTCAAAGTTAAAATTTTTAGCAAGTATCAACCTAAAAACAAAAAACGAGGAAATATAATTAAATAAACTGTACGATGACATGAATCATTTGAATTCAATTCAAATACTAACATGTTAAATAGAAAAAAAGATTTAACTAACTTCAAGTTGTATTTTCAAAAAGGTGATTTTTGGAGCAGTGTGAGGATTTGTTCTGTTTCTCTCATCAGTCAAAATATTTCCCATCACGCTAAAAACTCTTTCAGAATCAATGCTTGTAGATTGTGCAGACAAACTTTCTTGACAATTCTTTCAAGTGGGTGAAAGTGCTGTTTTTTCAGTAAGTCAAGGGGGTTTCATGCAATTCAGTTTGACCATCAGATGTCCCTTTGTCTTCCATATATTCTCCAAGTTTTTTCGCCATTCCAGAATCTTTGGCATCTGACTCTCTTACTCGTTGATCATTTCCATCCTTTGTTAATTGTATAGAAAGTTTCCTCTTCGCGGTAAGGTAATCTCGAGAGCCAACCAACTTAGATTCAACAACTCTTTTAATATGTTCCTGATCCCTTAAATTCAAGTATTTGTCTCTTTCAGGAGGAAATAGAAAACAGGCAATTTTGAAATGTTCATTATCAAGAATCTTTCCAAACCTCTTAGAAAACCCATTCCGAGCAATATTTTTCCAATCTTTTCCAAAAAGAAGCTCTTGTGTGTTATTCATGTCGTTTTGGTGTGATGGTCCACTACTTACAGAAGAAAGGTGTTGTGATGTGTTCCGTATAAGTTTGGGTTGATGTAAACCAACTGTTGGTTGAGAACAGGATGGCACTGTGGCGTAATTCGGTCGGTAAGTGAGAGGAGAAAGAGAGGTTGACAGATGAAGACTGTGGATGACTGGTTGTGTTGAAGGAATGTGAGGTAGTGTGAAGTAGTGTGATCTTGTTGCAACGAAAGAAATCATTCGAAGAAGTTGGGTAGATGGGCGATCATCATGTTCACTCCACTTCTGTGTTGGGTATTTTCTGATCATTTCCCATATATTTGTTAGAATTCCTAATACAAAACACGAATTTGGAGTGGAGTTGGTAGAGAGAGTACTGTATGCATCATTCATTAATTTGACGAATGGAAAGATATTCTTCATTTCCACCCAATTTTCATCTGTCAAACGGTTTGTTCCACGCGTGTCGTTTATCGACTTCTCCATTTGAAGTGCCGTTTCAAAAGATTTACAACAAGAGTTGAATCTTGTTTTGCAAAATGTTGCAAGACAACAATATTTCTCTTCATTCTCTTCACACTTTTTTAATAAAACACGCGTTGAAAGTGATACTTGACAAGTTTTCGACACCTTATTCAACATTTCCAACATTTTGTTGAGTTCTGAAAATATTCTTAATTAAGTCTGAAAAAATCAAGTTAATCCCATGAACAACACAATTTAATTTCTTTCCACAAACATCCGACAGTCCATTGTTATTCCGACACCCATCAGACACGATGTAATAAATGTTGTTTTTGATCCCAAATTTTTCCAACACATCTTTGCTTTTCTTCTTGATATTGTCAGCAGTGTGTTTTTCATTGAAAACACTGACTTCAAGTACATAGTTTAGGGGGGTTGAACTGCTTGTCAAAATAATGCAATGTGGTTGTATTGAAGCTGTTCCCGAATTTGGACATTATATCCGTAGAAACACAGCCATAGTTCCCCTCAGTTTTTTCTTTGACTTCAGAAATAAAACTTTTCATTTTGTCGTTGTAGACTTTGTTTAGCAATGAAGTTCAAAATGTGGTGGTTCCACACAGCTTCACAGTGGGGTCAAGGAGCTTGATCAACTCGACCAAGAATGGATTTGTGACTTGTCGCAAAGAAATATTTCCTGTTATGAAAAATTTTAATAATAGTGTATTGAGCTTGACACTTTTTGGAGAGTAATTTTTCAAAACTTCAAAATCGTCGATGTCACTCTCATCAATGTTTTCGGGGTGAATAAAGGCGTGTTCTCATTGAGGACGTTGTTCCTTGAAAACTGAGACATTTGTGACAAAATTTGCATATTACTTTTCCCTTACAATTTTGACATCTCGAGTTAAAATTGTGATGTTCGGAACACGTCTTACAATCCTTTTCAAAATAATTCCAAACAAAGGAACCTTCTTTGTTGAATTCTTGCATGTATTTTTTATAGTTTTTTATAGGGGTCATATAAATTGGTTGTTTTCCATCAATTAGTTGAAGATTTTGGTAGGACTTCGATTCGAACAAAGTGTAAAACATTTTTAATAAAAATTGTGTTATTTGTTAAAATTTGAAACCCTGAAATTAAGTATATTTTGCTCACTTTTTGGAACAGAGAAATAACTAAAAAGACAAAATGATAATTTATGATTCGAATTTTGACCAATAAAACAAGAAAAAAACCAACAATTCATTTTGAAGTTTATTGTAGTAAAATATAAAATGAGAAAAAAAACAATTTATTGAAATGACCCGTCATGTTTTGACGGGTTTAGTTTTTATTTTTATCCATTTTTTAGTTTTGAAAGGTAAAAAACGACTCTTAATTTTGGACTCTAACATGAATGTTCATGATGTATCTCCGATCCACGACAATAAAAACAATAATTGTAAAATATAGCTTTATCACATTAACATGATGCTCAATTT
>NW_004440426.1:501651-517886 GCF_000330505.1 Entamoeba invadens IP1
GCTCATTCTTTTACTCATTGCCATACTGAGCAGTTATAACCATTAAAAAACGAATGATTAAAAAGTTAAATTTGACAATTTTTATTTTTAAAAATAATAATTTGATTATAGTTTGATAATAATTAATTTTTACTATTATTTGAATAAATAACTGGATAAAAACTATATTCTTTATAATTTCAGACAATCAACAATAGATATACATATTGCCCAAATGAGTTATGTAACTTTTATGTGGAATAATCATATTATTAATGTTATATGAATACAAATTGATAAATTAATTTCACACCAAAAACGTCTAGAACGTTTTTTAATGGTATTGATCACTTTAAAATGGCAGACATACACGTGATTGACATGATTTGGACATTGTATCGTGTAATGAGTTTAAACTATTTATTTTTGTTGTTTATAACAAACAAAACAAAATTAATAAAGCAAAAATAAATATACTAGTTAATATAATTTATTTGTAGTTTTCGACCATGCATATTGTTTAAAAACAATAATAATAATAATAAAATAATATAATCATATTTGAATAAAATAACCATTAAATAATTATAATTATATAATAAAAATATATTCTATGTTTAAGTTTAAACAATCTTACCAAATATAACACAGTTAATGAGTGAAAAGAAGCCTTATAAGTATGTTGAAAAGAAAGAAGGAAAGGGCATTCCCGCGATTGCATGTGATCACACCCGTCTGCTTTCTCGCCTTACGTTGTATCCAGAGTATTTAGAACTCTTCAGAAAATGCGAGGCAGAAGTAAATTGTTGTAACAGTCATTTCGACCAAATTAAACTTGTCATTGAAAGTCTGGGAGATGTTTCTTGGCGTCGGGGCTGGAGAGCGGATATAAAAGAGTTCTTTGGAGGTGTCAGGAGCGTGGAAAAACAGATTCGAAAGGTCGAGAACAAGAAAGGAGGAGGACTCGTTGGACGCCCAAGTCTTTTGAAAAAGGAACAGAAAGAAGAAGTCCAAAAGTTTATAGAAACTTTTCAAAAGGCGAAACAGCCAGTGGAACCTCGAGATGTTAGAGATTTTGTCAACCTGAAGCTTATTAAAGAGGGTGAGAAATCGCTAACAACAAAGCAGATGTATGAAATTGTCAAGAAAATTCCAGAGCTTGGTGTTAAAAAAGGAGAGTTGATGGAGACACCCAGAGTAATTGTGTCAAAAAACTTATCATAGAATACATCGGTGAGCTGAAAAAAAAGCAGTGGATGGGAAGCCAGCGGCGTTGGTTTATAACTTAGACGAGGTCGGGTTCGATCTTTTTGTTGATGCTCTTTCAAAGTCGGTATGTTTTTCTCATGCTTTCGGTGAGACAGTTTACACTCCAGTCGCTGGTCGTGGAGACAGGATAACCCTTTTGGGTTATATTCGAGCAGATGGGCACGCACTTGACCCCCTCATAATCACCAGCCGAGTGACTCTGGACCAAGATGTACTTGCCATTTTGTCAACTCATGCCATAATAAAGACCCAGCCGAAGGGATTTATGAATTCCTCATTGTTTCAAGAATGGGTCGAGCGTGTTCTTGTTGTTGATGTCAAGGCGTCTCAGAAGGCTCTCCACACCAAAGCGCGAGCTGTCCTCATTATGGACGGTTTTAAAGCCCATGACGCTGCAATTGAAATACTGAAGAAGAACGGCATCGATGTGTTGTACCTAAAACCACACACTTCGCATCTATGCCAACCACTGGATTTGTGTGTTTTTTCTGCCGTCAAGTCTCATTTGTCTAAAAATGAACTCCTCAAAATGGAATTTGAAAACTACATGAAAGAAAGTGGAAAACCAACAAACGAGTTGTTCGATGATCTTTTGAAAGTGAAGATTGAGTTTGCAGAATCTACAGTGGAAAAAAAAGAATCCTCTCAATCTACGATTCGTGGAAGGCAAAAGACCGTCTTGAAACAATAGTCAGTGCCTTCAAGCAATCAGGAATAGTGTTACAGTCTGCTATTTGTGACCGCAAAGTTGAAGACACGTCCGAGTCATCGAGAACATATAAAGTCTGCAAAGTCGACGTTGCTTACTCAAGATGTATAAGACTTTTTTATATGGAGATGAAATGGAAGAAATTCCGGCTCCAAAAATACAGAAAAAATTGATGTTAGAAACTGAAAAAGAAAGAAAAGCGAGGTTGGAAAAACGAAAGAAATAATTAAAGAACTTGTTTCTTTTTATCAATAATTCATGTTTTTAAACAAAATAACTAATTTTTAATATAACAATTAATAATATATTAACATTTTATCATTTAATTTTTCTCGAAATATATATTTCAATCATCATTGTAAAATTATTTTTGTTTACAAACATCAAAAATTCAATGTATAGTTTATATTCAATTGTTATTTAAGTTTAAAACGAAAACTTTCACAAATGAAAAAATCCTAAAAAGAATTTTAAATCGTGTTTTTATTTAAAAATAAAAATGTATTGATTTTGCTCTTAAAATATTATTTTTAAATTAAGATTGGTATTTCTTTATTTTTTGAAACGTAGATTGTAAAACACCAGACACTTAAATTCAAAACATGTAAAATAATGCTTTTTGAAATATTGCAAAACACCAAATTGAAACTGTTTTTTAACTTGAAAAATACAAATCAGTGTTAATTTTGAATTGTAAAAATAAACGTTTATTTACACGTGTTTAAAAATACAATATTATATATTATATATTGTATTTTAGTCATTCGGTTTTAAAATTTTATTGATTATTTTTTTAATTATTGTGAAATATTTTTAAATCACACATTTTCATGTATTTTAAATGATGATACGAAATAATTATATTTTTACAATAAATCATGTAAAAAATATTGAAAATGAAACCATTTAATATTAATTAAAAAGTAAGAGTTGAACTGTGAATGAAACTAAATAAACAAAAAAACAATCAATGTCTGTAAACGATACGGACAATAAGTTTGTCGAAAATAGCAGAATGTAAAGTTATTTTTGATTGCTTGAAGGCACCGTATATTGTTTCAAGACGGTCTTTTGCCTTCCACGAATCGTAGATTGAGAGGATTCTTTTTTCCACTGTCGATTATTATAACAGTATGACTGATTAAGAAAGTCTATTTAATGATTGTTTTTCTTGATGTTTTATTGTTATTCTATTTTTATTGTATTTAAATATAGATTATTTATATTTATCTATTATTATAAATAGTTCAAATTGTTTATATAATTAGAACGGTTTAATATTTTGTACCGTTTCTCAAAAGTGCAGATTAGGTTTTTCCTTTTTTAATGGAAAGCAATATATCGTAATTATTCAATAAAAATTACATTTTTATGTTCTCGAAGTTCTACCAAAATCTTCAACTAATTGATGGAAAACAACCAATTTATATGACCCCTATAATTTTTAATTTTTGTTTTTTGAAATTATAATAAACAGTGAAAATACGTTTCAAAATGATGGGAAAATAGTTTAAAAATGACAGATTTTATTTTAAAAGGACAAGATTTTTAATAAAAAAGATCGATTTTTTAATAAAATATAATTTATTTCCGACGTTTTCCCTATTTTACACATAAAACACAAACAATTTGAAATTACAAGTCTTTTCTTTCATATGCTTTTCCCCAAATTTCGTTGCGACACCTCTCTATAGACGCTTTAACTTCAGCTTGTTGAATCGAAATAAATCCATCTTTTTTTCAATAAGATCGCCAAAACCAGACTAAATACGTATGTCACTTTCTACACGCCTTTTTCAAAAACCAAAAATAGTTTCTATCAAGTTGAGTTCAGGGCTGTAGGCTGCATTATAAACAACTGAATGGTGAGTGTTAGTTACTGGTTTCCTCAAACGGTTGTGTATAGTTCAATTGTCACACCAAAACACTGCTGAAATGTTGTTGTCGTCACAATGTTTCATCAATTCCATAAAATATATATCAAGTCTTTCTCTTTTTCTCCAAGTAGCTTAAAAAATAAAAGGTGTTTTAGATTCAAACTGGCGCTGTTGTTCATTCAGTTGGATAATTGGTGGATTTTCAATAAATTCATTCCTAGTTATTGGGTCTCTGGAGTCGATAGAAGTCAAAGATTGTGACATTTATATCAATTAATAAGATCAAGATTTAAAATTGAGTTAAAATGCTCTTTCTTATTATGATTTAATTATTCATTATCACATTTATTTTTTTAATTTGATTATGGTATTTTAATTGTTTGTGTTTTGTGTTTAAAATCGGGAAAACGTCGGAAATAAATTATATTTTATTAAAAAATCGATCCTTTTTATTAAAAATCTTGTCCTTTTAAAATAAAATCTGTCATTTTTAAACTATTTTCCCATCATTTTTCAAACGTATTTTCACTGTAATTTAAAATAAACAAATATTTTTATTTATTTTTTTAAGTTATTTTTGTTTACACTGATTATTTTTTTGCCGTCTGTTAAAACTTTTTAGTTTTTTGAAAAAAAAAACAATTAAGTATTGATTTAAAGATTCAAGTTTTTTAAAGTTTACTATCGATTGTTCGTATTTGACAAAATTGTTATTTCTTTTTTATCTTTTTAATAATTTGCATTTTTGGTTCGAAAAAGATATTTCTTTTTTTTAAATATCTAATTGTGTACACGTTTCGGAAAACAGACGAATTTCGACTTTTTTTTACCATTTTCAGTAAAAATAATTTATTTGAGCAATATCAACTTCGTTATTACCACAAAAGAGTCTCTCTACCACTTTAGAAATTTTCCTCTTGCGATTCCGCACCCTATTATAAAATAATTAAATGGTAAAATTAATTATAAATAATAGTTTATCAATAAAAATAAAGTTATAAAAAACTAATACTAATTACAAATTGTTAGTAAAATAAACATACAAATAAACCTCAGACAAAATTTAACTAAATAATTATTAATTCCAAATAATTGATTATTAAATTAATTTTTTTAATTAATAATAAATTGTTTAATTTTAATAACTAATTAGTAAAAAATATAATATATTAATTATTATTATATAATTTTATTGAATGGATAAAGTTTGAATAAATGTGTTAATAAAAACTAAAAAAATATAAAACATTTTTTGAATTTAATAGTTATTATTATTTTATTATTTAATTTATGATTAATTTAACGCCTTTTTTGCTTACATTATTCATATTATTATTTTAGAAATTATTACAACTTATTTATAAAGATGTTAAAACTACTTTTTTACATTTAATTACTTTTTACTATTTAACAAACACATAATTATATATTTGAAACCAAACCCACCTCACAAACATTTCAATTATATTTATATGTTTTAATTGTTTTTTTTTTGCAAATAATTACTATTGAAAACACAAATTATGGGTTTTATTTGGTTTTAAATAGTTGTATTAAATATAATTTAAAACTAAATATTATTTTGGATAATTTTATAATTGTTATGTAAAAAATCAAATAAATCATTCATTTTTAACACACAATCAACACTATTAATAAGTTATTGTGTAAAACAAATTGAGTGAAAACGCAATTGATGTACAATTATTATAGTTTGACATTTGAAATGCTTTCTATACCAGTGAAAATGTCGGTTATTATATATAAGTATCAGTTTCAAATTATGTCCTTATGATTGTTTTGTTATGAAGGTGTCTTTGGATATTTGTTTAATTTCAATGTTTGTAATTGCTGAAAACGACAATTTATTAAACATTTTTATATGACTATCTGACTACAATAAGAGTTGTTTAATCCGTTTATTGTAATGTATTTTTGAATTTACTCTCACAATTAATTTTTTGGAAATTTAAGTTGTTAATGTTATAACCACCAAGTAGTGTTTGCCAATTGTTAATCTTATTTTAAAAAAACACCTTCATTAATTTCAAGAAGAGATATCAAACTTTTTATTTGAATTGATAAACATGACATTCTATTTTGTATTTTCTTGTTGAGATTATGTTTTCTTGTTGTTGAATCGTTGTTTTTATCGAGCAATACACTCTAATATCTTGTTGGTCGTAGTTTTGAACTGTAATATAATTTAAAATACTGTCTCTGTCATTATAGTCAACGTGTTTGTAATTCTTCTGATGTTAACTTCTTGCCAGCTATATTGTATTACACACAAATCAAAGTTTGTATCATCATCATTATAAAAATTAAATTGACAATACTTATTGCACATTGAATTATCGAGTCACGAATCAGTCACCAAATCAACTGTTTTTTTCGTCAAGATGGTTTTATTTTTAATTATAATTCAGTTCAATCGTTTAACAACTTGCAAATATGTTTCAACAGATATCTTAACGTTTATGAGGGCAACACAACACGTCTTCTTTTCTGTTGTTATGATCATTTACAATTATTTCAATTGAGTCATTATGTTAAATATCAATCAACGATAAGCGTTTTTACACATCTTTACCATATCTTCGTTCAAAAACACTCACAATATTAAACTGTTTTAACTTTTCATCTCAATGTTTTGATTGTTACATAGTATGTACAGTCTCCCAAATTTGAAACTTTCTTTTTCATTTTATCATACAAATTATAAATAATAGTTTTATAATTATTGTTGAATGAATATTTAACCGTTATAATGTCGCCAAGTAATAGTTTAGAATTTTTGTTTCATAATTGTGTGAGCCTCTTGTTTTCTCTATTTTTGTACTCAAATTGATTTGTGACATCAACTTGGCAATAGAAAAAGACCTTTCCACATCTCATGTAGTTGGAGGAATACGTTCGATCATTCCAGCTTTTGTCTTAACAGGGGTAGCTCTGCAAGTTTTTCCGAAGTCATTTTTGCAAACACATTCGTGAGGGTCAAATAAGAAACAATACAATGTTTCTCAACCAATTGTTGGTATTGTTCGAGTATCCTCCGGCTTCTTCGTCTTTCGTTTATTATAAATGTAATATTTGTTATACGTCGTTTTTTTTCTTCTGTGTATTGATCATTTGATGGGTCTATTTTTCCATTTATAATATCTAGAGTTTCTTTATTATTCTTAATAGCTTTTATTTGTATGGTTTTTTCTTGTCTTGTTTTCATTTCTTCGATTATTTGTTCGTGAGTGCCCATCCAACTTTTTACCTTATCAAGTTCTGCTCTAATTTCAACAGTTGTGATAATGTTGTTTTCAACATTCATTGGATAAAAATAAATATCCAAGTCTTTTTGAAAGGACAATTCGGTGTGTTGTTTTCTTAATATTTCAAAGTGATCATAATCACTGACATCCACTTTTGTTAAATCAATTACATCTATTTTGTTAAATGGGTTTGTGTATCTCACAGTTAAACCTTGTAATAAGCGCGACAAATAATTTATACAAAAATTTTTGTATATATTTTTTATCATCTTCACTCACAACGAAACACGCAAAATTCACAGAATAAAGTAATCTCCCCCTTTCTACTTCCAACTTCGCCAAGAAAATGTATTTGATAAACTCAAGTATTTTTTTATACACAACAGCAAAACACAAATCACTATTTTGTATCCAATCTAACAAATGTTTCATTGAAGTTTCAATAAAGTCTACAAACGAAAGTGATGCAACAAACACGACGTTTGTTAAAGATGGATCTTTTAGTGTTAGATGAGTTCTAATATCTTCTGTTTGTGGTTCCGGAATAAAACCAAGCAGTCTTTGAGCACAATAAGCAGAGAAGACTGGGAAACACTCAAAAAGTGTATTTGAAATCAAGGCATTAAACAAAAAACGTGTATTTGAGTACTGTGGTATTTTTCTTAAAATTTCGTAGATTCCGTTATCCTTCAAATAATTCTTCCACCCTCTGCGTATTGGTTCTGTTGATATTTTCATTAAGAACTGTTTTATCATTTTAAGATCTCCAAAGTCAAAAGTTCTTTCGTTTGCAATAGACAATCTGTGTTGTAGACAGTAATTGATCTTAAATAATGGACGTAAGTCATCAGTGAGCATATGGTACATGATACCCGCAATACCGTTTCCCATTGATATACCCGTATCAAGTCCATCACAACAAAGCCCTCTAAACAAGTCAAGTGGGATATTGTGGTCTTTGAGAACAATGGTTATCTATTTGGTCAAATTCTTAGCAGTACTTCTCCCCCCAAACTCACCAATTTTAATTTTAAGTGTTTTCACTTCAAAATGATCTGTCAAAAATCTACCATAAAGAGACACTGTCTCTACACCATTAAACTTCGCCGTATCGACAAGAAGAAAATATCCATAACAATGTTTTACAACATTATTAAGTTCATTTCTTGTCACTTTTCCTATAATAACCATTTTTCTTTGTATTGTTTTTCCGCTTATTTTCATTTTCAATACATTTTCTGGCAAGTTACATATCATCAAAATAACTTTAATGAGATCAAGAACGTCATTACACTGGCTACAACTCAGATTCATACTTGTAAAGAATAAAACACACAAAAGAACCACGTATTTTTTTCTCAATTTTGCCGCCTTTTTATTTATTGTGAACTCATTCAAAGGTTTTTTTTAATTCTTCTTGTATACAACGACAGACCCCATCGCCTATTCCTTTTGTTGCATTTTTGGGAAATTCTTTTTTATTTGAATTGATAAGTTTGATTATATTTTCCATTATTTCACTTTCCTTTTCAACGTTTTTTGTTTTTTCTTGATCTTTTTCTTTTGCAATTTCTTCGTTTAATTCTTTAAAAGCGTAATAATTTTGTTGAAAGTCTTTACTAGTATCTTCGTCATCATTTAACAATCCATAGTCACCCCTATCAATTTTGTCAGCTTCTCTTGTGTAGACACTTTCTGGTGATTTTGAGGTGTTATCAACCATTTGAATGTGTGTTTCATTTTCATTGTAGATTGTGTGATTGTGTCGAAGTTCTTCACATGTTGTTTCAAAACAGTCATCTAACATATCAGTAAGTTCATCTCTTGTATTTTTCATTTTATTTTCGATAGTTTTCAATTCATACTTAAGTTTTTCATTAGTTCGGGTATCACAACATTTACTCAAATTATCAATTGAAAAGTAATTAAAAACGTCAAAAATGTTCAATATAAGGTTTTGAAGAACAAATCCTTCAACTTTGGCTGATTGTTGAACTTTTGTTGATTGATGTATAAAGCCAAAGTGATTTTTAAACTCTTTGTGGTTACACATTTTGAAACAAATAGGACAAAAGTGGTTTTCTTGTAAATATCTATCTTCTATTGCATTTTGAAAAGGCAAAAAGGTTAAATAATTGCCGAATTCGATTATCCTTTTGTTGCAAGAATTTGAATTTAAGTCTCTATTCATGACAAATTAAACTGTAAATAATTATAAAGAGTTTAAATAAACCCCTTTAACAAACAAAACGAACACACAAATATTTAATATAATTCATAAACAAATATTATTATCATTATATATTCATTTAATAACTTTATTTTATTTTTGTCAACAATAACAATTTTATTTATTAATTGCTTTAATTTGTATTTATTATTTAAATATTTATTTTGAATTTAACATTAATAAAATAATAAACATTAAATAATGTCGTATTTTACTTATTTTATCTTATAATTATATAATTGTTTTTAAACTTTTACAAATTATATTATGTTTATATTTATTAAACATTATTTTTACGTTTAAATTATAAATTATCATGAAAGTGTTTATTTGTTTTAAAACATTTATGAACAAACTGTTTTATGTTTTTTAATAGTACTCTTATCGTAAATCTATAGTTTCTTTTTTGATGAATTTTGGAAATTATTTTTAATTAATAAAAACCCTTTTGAAATTTAACACAATTTCCATTTAAAAAAACGGGCGAATATTTTGGATAAATAAAAAATGGCAAAATTGACTTTTGGTTTTTTCTATAAAATGACATTTTTAAAAAATATCAGTAAAATTAACTATTAAATAATTTGCTTTTATGGTACAAATTGTGATTTACACAATTTACTTTTTTTGCCATTTTATATATATACAGTGCTCATTGGTTTCAAATTGATAATATTTTTTAATAAATCGATTATGTTTTTATATTTATCGACAGTATTTTTTATGGTTTATATTGTATTTAATGAATTATATTACTTTTAATGAAATAGATTGTGTTTTTTATAAATTATATAGCATTTGATGAAATAGACTGTGTTTTTTATAAATTATATGGCATTTTTCTAATTTATACAACATTTTTAGTAAAATCAATAGTTTTTTTCTAAAATATATAGGATTTTTGATAACTTATATAACTTTTGTTTGAAAATATTTTGCTTTTTTTACAAATTATTGGATATTCCCGAATATTAGGAATAAAAATACACATAATAAGCAAGTTATTATTTGTTAAAAATACTTAATATGTAACTATATTTATACTATTATATAACTAAATTTTAATCTATTCTTATTGTTTATTTTAATACAAATTTTTACAATTATGATACATGATAAAAATAATTAATTTATAATATAACTTTATCAATAATTATTACAAATATTTTATTATTGAATATATAATTATATATATTATATATTATATATATCATTATAATAGACTAATAAATGAACTATATTAACCATACATTGTTTAAAAACATTTGATTAAATATTTTCTTGGTTATACACTCGAGGCCACACAATTTCCCTAACATTTTCAAAACAACTTTGGCACTCTTCTGGTTTAATAGTTAAAAAACCATCTCTGATTTTTTCAAGAAAATTTTCGATGCCATTCCAAGTTCTCACATTTTTTTTCAACCCTGCTTTTCCAGATCCCAAATATATTTTCAATTGGGTTTAGTGCTGGTGAGTACGCAGCATTAAATACGACAGTGTGGTTTGTATTATCTAGCATTCTTCTCATAGTGTTGTGAATATCACAATTATCCACCCAAAAAAACGCATTGTCTTTGTTTTATATCATACTCATGAATTAGGTACCGGAAGTAGTCTTCGAACGAATTTAATGTGTTTGTTCCACAAACCACATTGCAATAAGAGAGTCCGTCACAATCAACTGCGCATATGGAGGTGAGGCGAAGACCACCTTTTGATTTTGTGATGAAGGCTTCCTTCCCTCTAACTGACCAGCCATATGCAGGAGTTGATGCTACAGCCCAACTGGTTTCATCTATACAAACCCAACGTGCTCCACCTGTTATATAACCCCTTAGAGCGTTTACTGCTGCAATTCTTTTTTCTTTATTATCTGGCGTGTTGCTTGTTGGCCCTCTTGTCTTTGTTCTTTTGAAAGAAAAAATAGGGACTTCTCTCTCTTCACCTGTTGCTGTTTTACCAGTCATGAAATTTCCAATTGATGATATCGAAGGTGCATAAAGATCAATGTCCTCTTTAGTAACAGCAACCTTGGATATTTTTGGAATATCCAAAATTATTTCATCAACATCTTCTTCTTCGCGTAATTTTTCTTCTTGTGCTATCATTTTTCTAATTGAAGTTATTTTTGTTGTTGTGTCTTCTTCAATGGCTTTTTCTACCAATTTTTGAAAAGGTAAAGTACGGCTTTGTCTTCTATAATGATTTTTTGGATATATTGATATCCCTTTTCTTAACATTGAAAGATACTTTTCAATGTTTATTTTTTTAATCCCAATTATTTCTGAATATCGTGAAGCATTCATGTTATCACCATTTTTACTCCATAGTTCAACCAAAGAATTTCTTTGATCAATTGTAACACGAGAATAAGGTCGTGTATTTATTTTCTTCTTTTTTGAATCCAATTTTCGGGGCCGACCCCGTGATCTTTTTTGAAGAGGTGGGATATCTCGATGGGGCAACATTACAGGTTGTACAGGTTGCCCTTGCATGGATAATGGTGCATTTTCATGATAGTCGTTTCTTGCTCCTGGATCTCTTCTGTCGATATAATCCAATTGCATGATATCATTTTTTGCCCGTTATTTAAATATACATAATTATGTTAAAAAAATATCCTCATTGTGAAGAGGTTCTAAATAAAAATAGATTAAAATTTAGTTATATAATAGTATAAATATAGTTACATATTAAGTATTTTTAACAAATAATAACTTGCTTATTATGTGTATTTTTATTCCTAATATTCGGGAATATCCAATAATTTGTAAAAAAAGCAAAATATTTTCAAACAAAAGTTATATAAGTTATCAAAAATCCTATATATTTTAGAAAAAAACTATTGATTTTACTAAAAATGTTGTATAAATTAGAAAAATGCCATATAATTTATAAAAAACACAGTCTATTTCATCAAATGCTATATAATTTATAAAAAACACAATCTATTTCATTAAAAGTAATATAATTCATTAAATACAATATAAACCATAAAAAATACTGTCGATAAATATAAAAACATAATCGATTTATTAAAAAATATTATCAATTTGAAACCAATGAGCACTGTATTGTCATTGAAAAATAACGGACATTAACCATAATACACCATATAATTGTTTTGCCTCATATTTTCATTTGGTTGGCTAAATCAATGCATTTCTGGTAACATTTTAAAAAATAAACATGATATGTCTAATACTGCTTAGAGAATGGAAAAAATGAAAATTCGTAAAAAAATAAAAATCTTAGTCAATTTTAATGTAAATATGATAATTTTTATTATAATTTTTTAAAAAAAGCTAGACACCCTGGAACGACGGCTCTATATATTTTTATAGTAAATTGTTATAAATTATAGTAAAAAAGTGATTTTTTGTTGAAGTTGGGATGAACAAAGGTTCACTTTTTTGCTTGATCCTTTCAGAAACAAGTCACGGTTCAATGGAAAAGTCAGATCAAATATTTATTGAGATGTCTACAACTTATTACAATAATAAAATTGATTATAAAATAAAACCAAATCGCATTATAAAACATACTGGTCTGGAATATTCAACATCAATTGCATCATAAAATAACAAAAAAGTAAATATTCATAGACTTTGAGGTGTCTTGAAATTTCAATATGCAATTGATCTCAAAAACAATAACAAGGGAAATTAAATAGATTTTTTGTAAACTTTGAAAAATACAAAAATTTAAAAAATTGGGTTTTGCTATTTTTTTCTACAATACAAAAAGATAAGACGAAAAGACACTTTTGTTTGTTCCGACTTTGAAAAATAAATCTAAGAGAACATAAGTGTAAAATATACAAAAAATATCTAAAATACATTTTCAAAAGTATCAAAAATAACAAAATCGAGTAAATTTTATAAAATCAACTTTAAAAATAAAAGTTGTCGCATTTAAATAAAATTTGATCACCATGAGGTTTTATGGTCATCCATTGAATTTCACGTCGTGCCACTGTCAAGGAAGCAAGATATGAATTGATTGTTTGTAATTTGAATTTTTTATCATTTTCAACATAAACAAAGGCAAAACGTGTTTCATGCAATCTATTTAGAATATAAAGATTTGGTAAATAATTGCTTATTTTGCATTCACTGTTTATGCATTTTCAAATTATGCATTTTTGGGCAACAAACAAAAAACTTATAGTAAATGTATAGAGATAATGAAAAACAAAGAAAAACACAAGTGTAAAGATATCATTATATATACCAAAGTTGACACTTTAAACTATAATTTATAATAAAATAAATTAATATATTATTAATAATTTATCATGTTATTTATAATAGTTTTATAATTATAATTGTTATATATAATAGTAACAATCAACAGACATAATTTTGACACAATAACACATCAACAATTATATCTATACTACAAAGTGATTTCATCGAAGTGATAAATGATCACATTGATATAACCATGTTGTGTAATTAAAACTATATTGTAATTTTATGCATAATTATAACAAAAATGATATAATCACCCCTTTTTATAATATTATCATTATAGAAGATACATAGTGTTTGTAATAAAGCGCGTTTTGACTGAAATACACAGTTTGAATTAAGCATAACAAATAAGCATTTAATTTATATAAACAGAAACACACTGCTTTAGTGAATGATCAATAAAATGATTATATGTGATATAATAAATGTAGTTGTAATATAGATAACAGTTTAAATTATATGGGTGTTAAAATCGATTACAAACTATATTTATAATATTAGTTTACCATGAATAATATAGAGTCTAGAATAATAATATAATAATAATAAAATAATAATTTATTTTTTCTAATGATAATAATGTTAAAATAATGTTATTTAAACACACCAAATAACAAAAATATTAAAATAATTTTTGTTTTAAAAGGGATAATTTTAAAGAATATTTTAAATTAACGACTATCTGTTATTCCACGACAATGGATCAATTAAAAAAAAGGCAGACAATTGTCACTTATTATATTATTAACAATTATAGTTAAAAATATTAGATAATTTATAATGTATTGTTTATTCAATTGATTTTGTAACGAATTGTGTTTTGTGTTTTTAAATAAAAGTTTTCGTTCGAAATTTTTAAAAATAAATACAGTAAGGTTTCCCCATTTTGTTCAATTGTTTTACTTCATGCAAGACATTTATAGTAATTTTTAAACAATGAATACTATTTTAACAAATTAAATGCAAAGAACATTTTTGCGTTTTTATTTGAAAATTGCTAAACAATAAAATGGTTTAAATTAATTAAAATTACTAATTAAATCTTACATAAAACAACTTTACTTGCTACAAACAAAAAAGTTTGTGATAAAACAAAGAAAATACTTGACATAAATTTGAATAAACACGATTATTGAGTTGGTTATTTCAAGTTTTGTTATAAATAAATTTACCGTTTAAAGTTGCATTATTTTAAACAACAATGTGCAAAACCACTTTATAATCAAAAATTATCATTTTTTAATCCTTATATCCCGAAAAAACATTTGAATATCGAATAAATATCGTAAATCAACATTAAATAATTGTGCGAAATAACACAAAAATTTCTTGTTATATTTGGAATTAAAATTTCAAAAAATAAATAGTTGCTTTTTACCATAAATAACTTTGCCGCCTTGCATTTAATTTGACGAAAAAATGCAAAAATCTGCCTCATCATTAGAACTCGAAAAATAAAACAAATTTTCAAACAGCGAAGTCATCACCATTGGAAATGAGAGATTCAGACGCCCAGAAGCACTCTTTCAGCCATCATTCCTTGTTACGGAAGCATCAAGTATCCACGAAACAATTTACAACTCAATCATGAAATGCGATGTCGACATCAGAAAGGACTTGTATGAAAACATCGTTTTGTCTGGTGGAAAATCAATCAAAAAATCAACGACAGACAAGAGAAGGAGATGGTTGCAAATGAAAAACGAATAAGCATTATCAAGGCTGTTCATTCTTGGCTCAATTTAATTATATTCATATTGGTTTTTATTTGGTTTAGTTTTAATATTATTATAATTATTGTTATAATCAATTATAATATATATAATAAATTTACTATCAGTTATATTATTCAAAGGTTGATTTTTTATAGTTTATTTATAAATGAAATTCCATACAATTTATTATTCTTTTGTCACGCATTGTATAATGTATCCAAAACTGCTATTTTTCTCGACTTAAATTGGTGTTTTATAGCGTTGTTTTACCATATGAGATAATTATTTTAATGTCATTGTTGTGTTAGATGAATAACAAACAAAATTAATAGTAAATAACGGGTTTATATCGTAATATTTTGTTGTTATTTCATTCTCTAAGTATTTTTAGTTTGAGTGGAATCCCGTTTTTTTATTTCAACAACTATATTTCTGTTATGTTGTTATTTTATTTTGGTTTGAACCAATCTTATTGGTTATATCAAACCTACAATCTTGCACACTTTTTAAGTGTTTTTTATTTTGTTTTTTAAAAAACTTGAATAGAGTACTTGCTACAACGTTGTACACTACTCAAACGTTGTTCACTTAGTCTTGTATTTTTAGAATTAAAGAAGTTTCTAACAATAATTAAATTATTAGCAAAATATGAATAAGTTAACCATCAAAACTTTATATTTAATAATTATTATTTTTCAACCTTTAAACAATTGATAAATAAACGATAATGTTGGAAAGGGTTAACTTAAAGAAAAAGAATGGTTGACACAAAAATCCCACATTTTGATAATTTTTTGGACTCCTTTTTTGTAAATTTCCGATTTTTACCAAACATGCTTTTATTATATAATCTAACAAAACAATTAACAATGAGTGAAACGAATTACCGAATTCATCCCTTTCGACTCGAGTGGAGCTTAATTTTAATTCC